>NC_073378.1:58208030-58508744 GCF_028641065.1 Leucoraja erinaceus | reverse complement strand
CAAACTGTAAACATGTGGGCCTTTTTCTGGGGTTGTATTTCAAAATAACTATAAAACCTGTCAGGGCATCTGAGTCAGTGCCTGAGGATTCCATAAGGTTGATCCACGAGGAACTTAGTTGACCCAGAGATCTGATGATTGCAGAGTGGTGAAATCAAATATTTGTTCTCAAGAGATGTCGTATGCTAGGGGCAATCTCATCTCTCCAGAGGGCCTGACTTTAATTAGCTGCTCAAAGAACAAGAAGAGGTGTTCGGTTTGACAGGATATAAAGGAATCATGGCATCTGGCATAGAGGGAAATGGGCCAAACCTGGGCAAATGGGACCGTCTAAGTTGGGGCACCTCTATCGGAATGGGTGAGTTGGGCCGAAGAACCTGTTTCCCTGCTGTATGACTTTACGATGTTTCTACTGGTGGGAGATGTAGGACCAGAGGACATAGCCTTAGAAATAAAGGAAGTACCTTTACAATGAGATGAGAAGGATTTTGTTTTAGTGGGTGGTGAATCTGTGTAATTCATTGCTGCAGATGGCTGTGGAGGCCGTCAATGGATATTTTTTAAGGCTGAGATTGACAGATTCCTGATTAGTAAGGGTGTCAGTTTAGGGGACATGGTAGGAGAATGGGGTTAGTGTCATAGGGAAAGATAGATCAGCCATGATTGAATGGCAGAGTAGACTTGATGGGCTTGATAGCCTAATTCTGCTCCCATGACTTATGAACTTATGAACTGATGACTATCACACTGCTTGCCTTTACAGTCCAATTGTGTAATAACAGTGTGAATGAAGCCTTTTCATATATAAAGGTGGGACTAAGGATCTTACTCACTGATATAGGAGCAATTACTGTTTGGACCCGTTTTTTTAGGGTTTTTTTGTTTTTTAGTAACCCGCATTTTCACAAATACAGATTACAGACTAATTCTGAAGTTGTTGATTTTCTCTGTTGCAGCCTACAATACTGATTGCAACCACGTGATTAGATCATGGCTCATCATCGGCGATCAATTGAAACGAGTATGACTGTCCTCTCCTCTCCATAGGGTCGTCTACTTCTGGGTCTGCAGATGTGTGTAGAGGCCGATCCGCGATCCACACATGGTGCAACTTGGGCAGTGGAGACTGGCGGTGGTTGGTAGTCGCCGAGCCCGCTTCTTTCTCTCCTTACGGTGCTGTCGCTTTGTTTCTGCGACACGGCGCAGTTCCACTTTGTGATGTGCAGCTTCTTCCTGCATGGATTTCCTTCAGGAGCGCCTGTCCAGTGCAATGTGCTCACAGTTGCACGATGTGATCTGGAATTTCTTCAGACTGTTCTTGATGTTGTCCTTGAAGCATTTCTTTGGCCCGTCGGGGGCTCGCCGACCTTCCTTCAATTGAGTACATGATTTGTTTAGGGAGATGTGTGTTGGACAGGTGGATAACATGGCCAGTCCATCGAAGTTGGTGCTGCATTATTGTTGTGGTGATGATGCTGGTCATGTTGGCTTCCTCCAAAACGCTGCTGCTGGTGCGTTTGTCCTCCCAGCTGATCCTCAGAATCTTTTGCAAGGATCTTTGATGGTATTGTTCTAGGGCTCTCAGGTGCCTGCAGTAGGTGGTCCATAACTCGGCTCCATACAACAGGGTGGGGAGGACAACACTCTGTAGACCAACAGTTTTGTTTGAGCCTTTAGGTCTCGGTCTTCAAAGACTCTTTTCCTGAGTCTGGCGTAGGCTCCACTGGCACAACTCAGGCGATGGTTGACCTCAGAGTCGATGTCAGCTTTTGAGGAAAGAATGCTGCCAAGGTAGGGGAAGTGTTCAACGTTTTCAAGAGTGGTGTCGTCCACTTTTATAGTGGGCTGGGTAGACAGCTAGTTGGGTGGAGGTTGATGTAGGACAGGTCTTCGTGATAATTAAGGCTAGGCCCATGGCTCCGTGTGCCTGGGAGGTCTTCTGCAGAGTGTGCTGCAATGGCACAGTCGTCAGCGTACTGAAGCTCCATGATGGCCGTGTTACTGACTTTGCTCTTGGCCTTCAACCCATTAAGGTTGAAGAGCCCACCGTCAGTTTTGTAGAGGATTGGGATCCCCAGTGGCAGGTCTTCACGAATGAGGTGAAGTATGGCAGCAATGAAGACGACAAACAGGGTGGGTGCAATGATGTATGCTTGTTTGACCCCCATTTCCACAGTGAAGGGCTCGGGCTCAGAGCCACGGGTGCTGAGCACTGTGACCGACATGCCATCATGTAGAAGCCTCAATATTTTGATGTACTTGTCGTGTCAACCGAACCTTGATAGTTTGCTCCAAAGAGCCTAGCGGTCTACCGCGTCAAAAGCCTTTGTCAGGTCTATAAAGGCCATGGCCTTTGTTCACGGCATTTTGCCTTGAGTTGGTGTGCTGTGGCTATCATGGCTGTTGTACTTCTGGATGGGCGGAAGCCACACTGTGATTCTGGGAGTACCTCCGCAGACAGTGGTAGAAGTTGGCTCGTGAGGACATGTTGTTGACAGGAACGATATGCCCCTGTAGTTTCCACATTCAGCCTTGTCCCCTTTCTTGAAAATGGTCACTATTAGAGCATCCCTGAGTTCTGAGGGAAGTTCTTCTTTTTCCCAGACCTTGAGTAGTTGGGCATGGATGTGGTACAGGAGCTCCGGTCCACCTTCCTTTAAGATCTCAGCTGGGATCCCATCTGGACCGTTGGCCTTGTTGTTCTTAAGGCTCTTGATGGCATCTTGAACCTCTGTCATAGTGGGAGGTTCTTCCAAGTCATCTCTGATGGGACTCTGGGGATGTGGTGGGTAATGTCTATTTCAGTTGTGCTGTCACGGTTGAGGAGTTCCTGGAAGTGCTCTATCCATCGGGCATTAATGGACTCATTGTTCTTCAGCAGTTCTTGTCCGTCTTTTGAGCGCCGGAGGTTTAGGCTGCGGTAGCTTGGACCATAGACGGCCATAGTAGCGCTGAAGAAACCTCTGGTGTCACCCGAGTCTGCCAGTCTCTGGATTTCCAGAGCCTTTTCTGTCCACCAAGAGTTCTTAAGCTCCCCCACCCAGCTCTGGAAGTCTGCCTTGGCTCTGGAGTGAGCCACTCTTTTAGATTGCAGGTTACATCATTTTGCCAGGCATGAAAGGCTTTCCTTTTCTTGGAGAATATTGGTGCTCCACTCCCTTTCTTGCTGGACATATACAGGAAGAGATGTATCAACAGAGCCATCTCCATCATCAAAGACCCCTACCACCCATCGCATCACATATTCTCCATCCTGCCATCTGGGAAGAGGTACAGGAGCATTAGCTGCAAAACCAGCAGGATGCCCCTCAGCTTCTTCCCGCAGGCTATAAGACTGATAAACGGACTTAGCCCCCTGCCAAAGTATCGCGCACCAACCACCAACCTGGACACACTGCAGCAGCTGTCGATCGGAACGCCTGTTGATGTTTAGTAGAGAGTAGAGTGTTTAATTTAATTTGTTCATGATATATGTATTTTTATTTCTATTTACTTGTTGTTATTTGTACTGCACACTGAATGGACACTGGTTGAGCAACGTTTTTTTGTTTCCTCTAGGTATGTGAGTACTCAGGAAATAACAATAAAGATATACTGATACTGATACTGACTGAGATGAGCTGTTCTAGCTCTGTATCATTCTCATCAAACCAGTCCTGGTGTTTTCTGGACTTGCACCCAAGGATGTTTTTACAGGACTGAATCTAGCACCCACCACCAGATGCACCAGTTCATGACTAGGGACTTCCAGATCTCACAATTCTGCCCCTGTTGCCACTTGCTGATCGCCGTAGGACTTAATCCAGGGTGTTAGGTTGGATTCCCTTTACGGAGGACGCCTGTGCATGACTTTGTTTAACGTGGGGAGACTGGTGCACAGGCAGCCACCACACATTCCTTGACAGATCTGGGTCAGGATCCAGTGGCATGGAGTCCAAGACGACCGTTTCTGCTGCAGCCTTCATCCGCCTTCCCAGCCGTTGTGATGCTCCACTAAAGTGTGCTATCATCCTCCGCCTGTTCCAGGTCTTGAGGTCTTGGTTGGACTACTCATTGTCAGAGACCTCCGGCTCGACCTTACCGCCAGGCTTCTCCACCACGAAAAGGTGACAACCCACGGAGAAGAAGATAATGGCTAATGTGAATCAGTAATTATCTATCTTAATAAATTAATGTTAATTAATAATAAAATAAATGACTAATGTGAATCAGTAATTATCTATCTTAGTTTTGACATTTTCTAACAGGCCCACCTCAGATTGGCAGATTTCCAATATAATTTGGGTAAAACATGCTTTTTGCCATCACTCTCTGCATGCCGTCTCCTGTGGTGGACCTCCATTTACCACAGGAAATAGTTACTCATCCTCTGTCATGGAGATACATAAAGCTAGATCACGTCAGACACCTCAGTTAGATCTAATATGAATGGTTAAGTCGTGTGTCACCTGCACTGAATCATGGTTAAAAGATAATAGCGGGAAATGTCGTTCATCTTACCAGGCCACAAGAATTTCCCATTGCTATTATTGGTGGAACTGCTGCAAATCAATCGTTTACTAAGATGTGATTCATGCACCAGTTTGTTTAAAGTAATTCAGGTTTTCTTTTTCATTTCGCTGTTGGTGTTACGGTCCTACGCACAGAAATGCACCCTTACGCTCATGAGAAAGTAAGAGTCATGAGACAATGAACCTAATCACATTTTATGAGGTGTTCCTCAAGAGATGTGTTAATAAAATCCTATTCAGGCATATGGTTTAAAATGAGGTATAGCTTGATGATTGGGCAGCACACTGGCATAGCAGGAGAGCTGCAGTCTTACAGCGCCAGAGACCTGACTAAGGGGGCTGTACAGACTTTGTATGTGCTCCTGTGACCGAGTGGGGTGTTCCACAGGTGCTCTGGTATCCTCCCAAAGCCCAAAGGCATACAGGTTTGTAGCTTAATTAGCTTTGGTAAAAAAATTGTAAATTCTCCCTAGGTTGTAGGATAGTGTTAGTGTACATGGTGATCGCTGGTCGACAGGGACTCGGTGGGCCGAAGCGCTTGTTTCCATGCTGTATCTCTATTGTCTAAAGTCTAAAGATTGTCATCAAAGGTTTAGAGGGATATGATCCAAACGTGGGTAGGTATGAACTAGAATAAATTGTGGTTGCTTTGTCAAGAGAAAGGATGGCAACGTTTCATTTAAGAAAGAGCAAGGGACGATTCAATGGAGAATTTTAAAATATTGTTTTTCTCTGTTTGGGAAGTTGTTCATGAGGGATTAATGATTTGATCACCAACAGAGTGAGGAAAGAGTTTTGGAGTATTGGATTGATGGAGCATTCCATAGCATGCAGGAGTACCTCTCTGCCAAAGACACTTGTGCCAAAGATGACTGAATCTTTCAGAAAAAAGTTTGATAAAATAAAAGAGTAAGGCAAGGCAATTAACATTTGCTTTTAGTTCTCAGCTGCGAATGTATAGGTCAAAGAATCCTATTGTTCTGTGAACCCTGGCTCTAAATGGGTTGGTGAATTTGTGAAGGTAGAAAAAGAAAATATAGATGAAAAAGATGACAGTTTTATTAAAGAAACCACAGCCAAATGTGAGCACTGAGAAAGTGGCTCTTTCTGAAGGAGAATATATCTCTCTTTTAACATGATGGATGAATTTATGATGAAATAAACATGGGACATCCTTATCCTTATTATAACTGTAGATTGGCTATTTCATACTAGCCAATTATAGTGTTTGTTAGTACAGGTGCACAACCTTTTATCCGAAAGCCTTGGGACCAGACACCTTTCGTAATTCAGAATTTGTCGGTCTTCGGAATGGAAATTTTTTTGCGTAGATTTTAATGGCTGGCTCAGTGGTAGAGTGCTCGGCTCATATCCGCAAGGTCGCGAGTTTGCGCCTTGATCCCGGCAGAAGAAGTTGGAGCGGGGCTGGGCTGGGCTGCTGCTGGCTGTGGGTCTCTGGGATCTCTGTGCTTGCGGTGGGCCTGGTGGTCGACGTCCAATTGGTCCTGACGTCTCCGGTGACTGCACTGACCTGCAGCCATCGCCGTCGTGAAGACAGTACAAAGCCCCCGCGCCGGTGCAATGAGCGGGGAGCTGGAGAGGGGAGGGAAGGGGTCACACACATGGCCGGGAAGCAGAGGGGTGTAGGTGGGGTGAAATTGAAGGGAGCGACAATCTGCTGCTGCCTGCACGCTGAGTTTAAAAGTTCCCACGCAAGACTCACGATACACTGTGTATCGTGTCTACCGTGGGAACTTTTTAACTCAGCGGGCAGGTAGCAGCAGATTGTCAATTATTAACCCTCCCGCGCAATATACTCTCACCTTCTCTTTTATGAATGGGGATTTAGTTCCCCTTTCTTCGAGGACCGACCGGAGGTTCCGCTGTCACCTCTGCGGGCCGCCCTCGGTGAACGTCCTGTCTCCCTGTCCCTGGGATAGTAGGGGGCGATCAAACAGCACAATACCCCCCTCCCCCTCCAACTCCAGAGGAATCCGCTCCCCGATGGGCCGCTACGGCGACAAGTGGCAGTTCGCCCACAGCCCGAGCTGCGCGACCCCAAGAACAAGAAGTACCTTCCACACTATCAGCTTCTGCCCATACACTGCGTGTTCCTCTGAAGTTGGAACGGGGCTGGGCTGGAGTTGCTGATCTGGGATCTCCGTGCTTGCAGTGGGCCTGGGGGTCGGTGTCCCGATGAGAGGGTGCAGCTCGGGCTGTGGGCGAACTGCCACTTGTCGCCGTAGCGGCCCATCGGGGAGCGGCTTCTGGTGGTCCTGACGTCTCCGGCCAGTTTGCAGTTTTCCTCTGGAGTTGGAACGGGGCTGGGCTGCTGCTGGCTGTGGGTCTCTGGGATCTCCGTGCTTGCGGTGGGCCTGGGGGTCAGTGTCCCGTTGGTCCTGACGTCTCCGGTGACTGCACTGCGCTGCTAGAATCGCCGACGTGAAGACAGTGCAAAGCCCCCGCGCCAGTGCAATGAGCGGGGAGCTGGAGAGGGGAGGGAAGGGGTCACACACATGGCCGGGGAGCAGAGGGGTGTAGGTGGGGTGAAACTGAAGGGAGCGACAATTTGCTGCTGCCTGCACGCTGAGTTAAAAAGTTCCCACGCAAGACTCACGATACACTGTGTATCGTGTCTACCGTGGGAACTTTTTAACTCAGCGGGCAGGTAGCAGCATATTGTCAATTATTAACCCTCCCGCGCAATATACCCTCACCTCTTTTATGAATGGGGATTTAGTTCCCCTTTCTTCGAGGTCCGACCGGAGGTTCCACTATCACCTCTGCAGGCCGCCCTCGGTGAACGTTTTCAAGGACCTTTCTTCAAGGACCGAAAAAATGGCCGCTATTCGGAGCTTTTCGTTATTTGGATCGTCGGATAAAAGGTTGTGCACCTGTAGTGACTCCGACTATTATGTGCTTCATATTATCAAAGCTTGCTTACTCTCGTTAGTTTAGAGTAGCAGCTCGGAGATGTAATGTCTGCAGATCTTGCTGCAAGTAGATTTAATAAACATGTGTTGTATCTTGATGTGTGTTCGAGTCGACTCATTACATGGTGTCAGAGAATGAATCTTGCCCACTCCGCTCTCAGGTTTTATTTTCTTTTGATTATTTTGTGTTTATTACCTCCATCATGGCAAATTCATGTCACCTTCCAAATCCTCTAATCTTTGATTCTGACATTGCTGAACGCTGGCGTCTTTTCGAGCGGATCTTGGATGTGGATGTGGATGTGGATGTGTGTGTGTGTGTGTGTGTGTGTGTGTGTGTGTGTGTGTGTGTGTGTGTGTGTGTGTGTGTGTGTGTGTGTGTGTGTGTGTGTGTGTGTGTGTGTGTGTGTGTGTGTGTGTGTGTGTGTGTGTGTGTGTGTGTGTGTGTGTGTGTGTGTGTGTGTGTGTGTGTGTGTGTGTGTGTGTGTGTGTGTGTGTATGTGTGTTTTTTAAATTTGTTTGTGTGTGATCACATCTACTCGAAGAAACAACGAACATTTTTACATATTCCAATAGAGATTTACCCCCTGGAGTAAAAAATGAGCTTACCTGAAAATGTTGTGTTTTATTTCTTGAGTGATTAATAAAATGTTCACAAATCTGATCCAATTATCAATTCAAAACGCCCGTTTTTTCTTGTTTTTGTTCGCTGACAATGGATCTTCCTGCCATCTGCTCACGCTGCGGCTGATGTCACCTCCTACCACTTCCTCCTCCCCCCGTTGTTCAAAAGTCACCCTGTCGACTGAAGACGTTTGCCCGCATGCGCCTCGGCTCGGGCCCTGTTCCCGAGAGCTCCCGAGAGCTTTCGTCGACACACACTGCCGCCCTCCCGCTGCAAGCTGCCACACCCCCTCAGAGTTCCCGAGAACTTTGTCCGACACATGCTGCTGTTCCCTCCTGTGAGCTGCCACCCCGTGAGCTGCCACCCCTCCCCCCGCGCGAGCTGCCACCCCTGTGAGCTGCCACCCCTCCCCCCTGTGAGCTGCCACCCCTCCCCCCTGTGAGCTGCCACCCCTCCCCCTGTGAGCTGCCCCCCCTCCCCCCGCGAGCTGCCACCTCTCCCCTGTGAGCTGCTGCTGTCCCCCCGCGAGCTGCCGCCATTCCCCCCCCCCCCAGCATGATGCCGCCCCCCCCCTCGCCGACCAAAGATCATAGCATAAGACTGCTTCAGTACAACCGACGCGCCTTTGGTCGACACTCGCTCGCCCGCTCGCACCTCAGCTCGGGTTGCGCCTTGGCTTGGGATGTGCCTCGGCTTGAGTATCTCCCCTCTCTTCCCATCCCCTCTCTTCCTCTCCCCTATTTCCCCCTCCCTCTCTCTTCCTCTCAGCTCGGCCCGGGACTCCCCTCCTCTCTCTCTCCCCCCCCCTCTCTCTCCCCCCCGGCACGGCATGCACGGTGAGCTATGAACTTGGACTCCAAGATCCCTCAGCACTTCAAAGCTGTTCAAGGTCTTGCAATTAACTATATACTTTCTCCTTACATTCACTCACCCAAAGTGCAACACCTGACACTGGTTCAGGTTAAACTCTATCTGACATATCTCTGCCTATTTCTGCAGCTGATCTATATCTTACTATATCTTCTATTAGTCTTCCTCACTGTCTGCAACTCCTCTAATGTTGGTGTCATCGGCAAATTTACTCACCAACCCATCAAGATTTACGTCATATAGCTGTATCATCAGAGACCCACACATCCTTGTGCACACTCTCATTTCACTCTTGCCATAGAAAAGAAGATATGTAATGTCTGGGTTCAGGAGCAGCTTCTTCCCAACAACCATCAGGCTATTGAACATTATAACCTCCAAATAAGCTTCAAACCACATAGACTTTGGGGCAATGTCTTGGGACATATGACGATAAAACACTCTTGAAATATCACGAACGAGATCATTATGTAATTTGTAATCCTCATCAATGATAAGTAGACCATCATCATAGTAAACTGTTGATGATAATATCCAACAATGGACAGCAGAAAGGCATACATTGAAACAGGAGACAATTATTTTATCAAACCTTCATTTTCCAAGTAATGTTGATTTATTTTCTCACTTCAAACGCATTACCTTTTCATAACTTCAAGGTGAGAGGGTTAATGTTTAAAAGAGATGTGTGGGGTAAGCTTTTTACACAGAGAGGGTGATGAGAGCCTAGAACATGCTGCCAGGGGTGGTGGTGGAGGCAGACAAGATAGTGGAGTTTAAAAGGCTTTTAGATAGGCACATGGGCATGCAGGGAATAGAACATAGAACATAGAACATAGAAATTAGGTGCAGGAGTAGGCCATTCGGCCCTTCGAGCCTGCACCGCCATTCAATATGATCATGGCTGATCATCCAACTCAGTATCCCGTACCTGCCTTCTCTCCATACCCCCTGATCCCCTTAGCCACAAGGGCCACATCTAACTCCCTCTTAAATATAGCCAATGAACTGGCCTCAACTACCCTCTGTGGCAGAGAGTTCCAGATATTCACCACTCTCTGTGTGAAAAAGTTCTTCTCATCTCAGTTTTAAAGGATTTCCCCCTTATCCTTAAGCTGTGACCCCTTGTCCTGGACTTCCCCAACATCGGGAACAATCTTCCTGTATCTAGCCTGTCCAACCCCTTAAGAATTTTGTAAGTTTCTATAAGATCCCCTCTCAATCTCCTAAATTCCAGAGAGTATAAACCAAGTCTATCCAGTCTTTCTTCATACGACAGTCCTGACATCCCAGGTATCAGTCTGGTGAACCTTCTCTGCACTCCCTCTATGGCAATAATGTCCTTCCTCAGATTTGGAGATGAAAACTGTACGCAATACTCCAGGTGTGGTCTCACCAAGACCCTGTACAACTGCAGTAGAACCTCCCTGCTCCTATACTCAAATCCTCTTGCTATGAAAGCCAACATACCATTCGCTTTCTTTACTGCCTGCTGCACCTGCATGCCTACCTTCAATGACTGGTGTACCATGACACCCAGGTCTTGCTGCATCTCCCCCTTTCCCAATCGGCCACCATTTAGATAATAGTCTGCTTTCCCGTTTTTGCCACCAAAATGGATAACCTCACATTTATCCACATTATACTGCATCTGCCAAACATTTGCCCACTCACCCAGCCTATCCAAGTCACCTTGCAGTCTCCTAGCATCCTCCTCACAGCTAACACTGCCCCCCAGCTTAGTGTCATCCGCAAACTTGGAGATATTGCCTTCAATTCCCTCATCCAGATCATTAATATATATTGTAAATAGCTGGGGTCCCAGCACTGAGCCTTGCGGTACCCCACTAGTCACTGCCTGCCATTGTGAAAAAGGACCCGTTTACTCCTACTCTTTGTATGAGGAATGGAGGAATGTGGATCCTCGTGCATGTAGATACGATTAGTTTGATCAGGCATCATGTTCAGCATGGACATTATGCGCTGAAGGATCAGATTCAGTCTTGTACTGTTCATGTTCTCACAAATCATCCACTATGAAAGATAATTAAAAAATAACCAATTGGTTCCTGTTTTCTCATTCCATGGAATCAGTGAGTTAATTCCATGACGGATAGCTCTTTGCTTATTCGAGTAATTGGCTTTGATTGCATAGCTTAAATAGCATATTAATTTCTACCACTCAAAATATCAACTTTGAGCAGACGCATGCTTAAATGCAGTGTGACCTTTAATCAAAGCACACAATGTTCCTAAAGTACAAGCACGTCATTCTGCATTTTTTGGCTAATAATCGTCAAAAAGACATAAGGAGGTAAAACATAGTCCAACCAACAACCACCCATTCACACTAATCCTACATTAATCCCACTCTATTCTTCCCACATTCTCAAATCCTGTCACAGACTGTGGCATACAATGATTCTTAGATCCCACCTCTCTACTAGTCTCAGACCCCATCTCCCTCCCACTCATAGACCCAGCCCTCCCCCACTCCCAGTCCAAACTACTCTCCCGCTCCGAGACCCCCACCCCATCCCATTTCCAAGACCCACCCCACTCCCACACCTGGACCCCCCCCCCCCCCCCCCCCCCCCCATCATTTCCACTCCTGAAATCTTACCGCTCTCCCACTACCAGATTCAACTTTCCCATCCCCAGATCCTCAAACCTCCTCCAACATCCAGGCACTTAGCCCACGTAAAGGTGAAGCAGGGTTCTAAGGTTGGAGTTCGAGTGCAGATTAGTTCTGGGATCAAGGGTGAAGTTAGGATCTTGCATTGGGAATTGTGGAATTATGGACGGGGAACATAAGAAACTGCAGATACTGGAATCTTGAGCAAAAAATATAATGCTGGAGGAACAGACTGGGTCTGAGTTGAGGGTGGACTTTGGGAATTGGAGGAGTGGGGTATGATTAAGAGAAGTATGGGTGCTCGCATATTGAAGAGATTGGGGATCTGTGAGTGGGAGAGAGATAAGGTCTGGGTTTAGGAAAGGGGTGAGATGTGGGAGAGGGGTTTGATCTGGGAGTGGGAAGAGATACGGATCTAGGTGTGGGAGAGTGATGGGAATCTGGTAATGGGAGAAGGGTGGGTGTGGGTGTGTAGGAAAGGTGGAGGTCTAGTGTAGGAGAGGCTGGCATCTGGATATGGGTTGGGGTGGGGAATGGTAATGAGAGAGGGGTGAGGTCTTGGATTGGTGGAGGGATGAAACCTGAGCTATGCGTTTGGGTCTGTGTAGGTCTGGGGATGTGGTGTTGGTGTGGGTGTCGGATGCCACCTGTTTCCATTATAAACCTGAATGGTCAAACACCAGAATCATTGTTTGAGTGCGTGAAACTTAGGATTCAGGGCCCGAGATTGATGCCATGTGTCTTTGACTGTCGCTCATCAGCATTCAAAATCGTAGATTGTACAAGTTAACGTGCCACAAATCTCATTTGAACCATTCCCACTGTTAGCTCAAAAGCCTTTCTGAAGTTGACTAAGAATGGAGGTATTTGGGCCAGCAGATTGGTACAGCGGTATAATTGCGGCCTAACAACGCCAGAGACCTGGGTTCGATCCTGACTATGGGTGCTGTCTGTACGGAGTTTATACGTTCTCCAAAGACGTGCAAGGCTGTAGGTTAATTGGCCTTGATAAAGATTGTAAATTGTCCCGAGTGTGAAGGATAGGGCTAGTGTATGGGGATCCCTGGTCAACGCGAACTCGGTGGGCTGAAGGGCCTGTTTCGGCACTGCATTAAACGAAACAATATATACTCACTTGAAAAAATGTATGATTCTAAACATTAGACTCGTCGATAAATGTATTTCGTATCACATCATCAAATTTGCTGTCGATATCTACAGTATGTGATCGATGGTTCATGTCGATTTGCTGGTCTGAAGGGCCTGTTTCCATGCTTAATCTCCAAATTAAACCAAAACTTAAGACAATGGATAAATGAGAACTGATGTTTGTAGTTGCTTTGTTTTGACCTGTTTATTTATATCTGTCAATGAGTCTATCATTCTCTGGAACAATATATAACAAGCTCCTAAGATCAGGTAGGCATATTACTTTAACTATTTCTCAGGAGAGAATCTCCTGGGTAATTGAAATGGGTCAGTAGTGAAAAAAAACTGGTTACCATGACCTTCACAATTACAGGCAGAAAAGCTCATTTTACTGATGCAACTATTAAACCATCTGTTGCTATTTGAGACGGCCCAATAACTGGCTCCCTGGAGGGGATCACCTTCCTGATACATGAATAGAAATTAGATTGCACCTATTTCTGGAAGACCTGAGCCTGTGAATATATTGTTCATCAGAAAGGTCCAGATAGAGAGTCTGCAAACTCGCTGGTACCAATCCTTTTGCAGATGGCTATAATATTTCCTTTGCCTTAAGCTCCCCAAAAAATGAGGTCAAAGACAAAACGGCATAGCTTTAAACCCCCTTTTCGCGGGGTGACTTGACGCAAGAGGTAACCAGAGTTTAACATCGTGGGAACCTCGTGCGGTAACAGTATGGCGAGAGAGAGAGAGAGAGAGAGAGAGAGAGAGAGACATAAGGCAGCCTGAAGAATGGGTCGCCTGTCCATTTCCCTCCGTAAATGCTGCCTGGCCCGCGGAGTTCCTCCAGTCATGCCTGTGTGAGAGGGAGGGAGGGAGGGAGGGAGAGAGAGAGAGAGAGAGAGAGAGCAACCCTGGTCAGTCCTTTGAAGATAGACACCAGTTGCTTGGAGCAACTCAGCGGGACAGACAGCATCTCTGGAGAGAAGGAACGGGTGGCGTTTCGGGTAGAGAGCCTTCTTCAGACTGAAAGTTTCACCTCTCAGTAGATCATAAAATAACACAATCATCACGGTCAATGTGTTCGGGTGAAAAAAACCAATATAGTGTGTGACAACAAAGTAACATAATTTGTGCCACGTGATTAACTACACTACAGTCCACGATGTTCATTCACGATTAACGGGAAAGATCGGGAGACGGACAAGTCACTCGCGCAAATGACAGAATTGCCGAGTACCGTGGGAACTCTTTACTCTACCCCCGTTATATCGTGTGATATCATGCTAGACCACGACCACTCCACTCTGGCTACATCTTGCGTCAAGTCGCCCCGTGAAAAAGGGCTATTAAAGAGAGAGGTTCGAAGTTTAAAGGAGATGTGTGGAGCAATTATTTTTTACACTTAGTGTTGGTTGTCTGGAACATTCTGCCAAGGGGGGTGGCAGTGGTGGGGGCACATATGATGGTGGCATTTAAGAGGCTTTTAGATAGGCATGTGTATATGCATAGAATGGAAGTGTCTGAATCATATGCAGGCAGAGGAGATTAGTAAATTTAGCATGATGTTTGGTACGGAAATTGTGAGCCAAAGGGCCTGTTCCTGTGGTTTTTGTTTGACGTTCAACCCGGGTTAGATGCCATAGTTTTAATGATGCTTTCAGCAGTGCAGAGCTACTGGTAGCAACAGCATTGACACTTACTAAATACCAGAAAAAGCACTCTGTATTATGATTAACACTGTCTGAGTGACGATGTGCTTGGGTAACTTGCATTAATTTCTGAAGGTACCTGGTCAGCTTTCTCAAAATTGATTCATAGAGTTTTACAGTACAGAAATAGGCCTTTCAGCCAACCATGTCCATGCCGATCTTTTTGCCCATCTGCATTCATTCCTTTTGTGCTCTTTTGGACTGTATTCTTCTATGCCTTATCTTTTTAAGTGCTTGTCTAAATGCCTCTTAAATGTGTGAATTGCATCTGTCCTCCACCTCCTCTGGCAGTAGGTTCAGATATCAACTGCTTTGTGTCAAAAACTCAAAACCCCTTTAAAACTCTTTCCATTCACCTTAAACCTATACCCACGTGGGGTTGATACCCTTACCAGAGAAAAAAAGATTTTGATTATCTACCTCAGAATCGTATAGACTTTTATCAACCTCCTTTGCTCTAGAGATAACAAGCCCAGTGCATCCATTATCTTCTCACATTGGAAGTCACCAATCCAGGCAAAAGCATAGCAAATCTCTTCTGCACTCTCTCCACTGCAATCACATCCTTTCCGTTGCGTGGCAACAAGAGCTGCACTCAATAATCCAAGTGTAGCCTAACCTAACTTTTGCAAAGTTGCATTATAATGTTCCATTTTTTATATTATGAGCCTCAATCGATGGAGCCAAGCATGCTGTATGCCTCCTTTATCATCCTGCCAACCGAAGTGGCCACTTTCAGGAGACTATGGGCTTAGACCTCTTGGTCTCTCTCCATTCATCAACATTCCTTAGTGCCCTTCCATTGTATATTGTATCCAATGTATATGTTCTACCATTATCTAACTTCTCACATGCATCACCTCAGCCCTGTTCGAATTAAATTTTATCTGCCAATGTTCTTCCCAATTTTTCTTTAATATTCTTTAATAAACATTTTCCAATGTTTCTTTAGTCACAATAAGGTTAACAAAACATGTACCATACACTGATAGAAGGAACTGCAGGAGCTGGTTTAGAAAAAAAGATACAAAATGCTGGAGTAACTCTGGAGAACATGGATAGATCAGATTCAGATTCAATTTTAAGATGACGATTCGGGTTGGGATCCTTCATCAGACTGTATATTATTGCTCAGATTATATGCTTCTAGTTTTACAGAGAATTTTAGCATGGAAATTATGAGATGCATTTTTTGTTGGCATGGAATTACCAATGGGCACAGTGGCGCAGCAGTTGAGTTGCTGCCTTATAGCACCAGAAACCCAGGTTCAATCATGACTATGGGTGCTGTCTGCACAGAGCTTGTACGTTCTCCTTGTGACCACATGGGTTTTCTCCAGGTGCTCTGGTTTTCTCCCACATCCCAAAGGCCTGCATGTTTCTAGGTTAATTGGCCTCTATTAAATGGCTCCTAGTGTGCCATATATGAGTAATCGTTGTTTGATGCGGAATCAGTGGGCCGAAGAGCCTGTCTCCACACTGTATCACTAAATTAAAAAAAGGCGTAGGTTATTGAAAATCAAAAACCTGTGGGTATTGGAAATCTGAAGCAAATGCAGAAAATGCTGGAAAACTCAGCAGATCAGGCTGCATCCATTGGAAAAAAAAATAGACATTTCAAGTTAATAGGTTATTGATAGGTTAATTGACCTCTGTCATGTTGTCACTAGTGAGTAGCTGAATGGTAGATGATGGGAATATCTGGAGAATGAAATTAGATTATTCTCAAAAGTTGCTTTGTTGTCATTGTGTACTTGAGCAGCTAGTCAAAGGGCATTTTTCTGGGATGCATGGCTTTATGATTCTATGAAACCAGGGGTGGAAATCCGGAGGGTGGGGGGCAGGGGGAAACGCCCCCCATGTTTTGAGAGGTGGGGGACGATCCCCCCCATGTTTTGTGTATTCCGGATTTCCGCGAGACAGTGGAGGTGTGACTGATGATCGAGGGCGCTGATTGGACGAGAGAGATGTCGGTCACCAGGCAGTGGGGGGGGGGGCCATGATGATTCAGCGCGATGTGTGGAGCACAGATCATAGAGTGGAGCGTGAATCGGCCCCTTTGCGGGGCTTTTCATCGCCTGCCGCAGCTTAAAATCGGCTGCGGGATCTTCCACCGCCCCGCGGTCAAATTGCTGCATCGAGGCGATTGAGACTCCTGATGTTTAAGCCCCCACCAGGTGATGAAAGGCCCCATGAACAGGCCGATTGAAATCCCACGATTTGGGGCGGACGAAGCTGCTGTTGCTGGAGTTCAGAGTTGTTCACTAACCAGGTCAGCTTCCGATGTTACTGTCCACAGGGCCCACGGCCGAAGCCTCGAGTGTGTGCGTGTGTGCCTGTGTGTGTGCGCATGCATGCATGCGGCTGCCAAGAAATAGTGTCCCCACATGTTTTGATAGCGATTTATGTGCCTGTATGAAACATGTGTTACATGAGCAATGCATGATCAGGTGCATGGCTGATGGCGGGGTGAGTCAGGTACCCTCATGTGATCTGCGCATAAAGATGCCCAGTTAAGGATTATGTCTGGTACATTTTCATTCACGATGATCCACTCTGGGTAAAATGAAAACTGGTTAAAGAAGCTCCTATAAAATGTTCATTATATGACCCAATTCTTACAAACACAGTTAGAAATACAGTTTCAAGGAACTTGATGAGCATGAGCATGTGGAAGACTTTTAGGGGAACTCCCAGCAGTGGCCAAGGGAGTAATTAATGACATAGGTGTTGTGATGTGTTCATAAAAATACACTTTCTTTGATTTTCTCAAAATCATTTGCCCCAAATATGAATATAGATACATTAACCATATTCCATTAATTTACACCAATTCAGTTAATCAGGAATGAGAAGCTGAGAGAGCTCAGATGACATAAAATCCCTTATTTTTCTTTGCATGAATGGATCCATGATCCATGAGATTTCTAATTGAAGACCCTGTGTGCATGCTTCTGGCTTTAAATATCATACCATTTTTAATGTAATTTTGGCAAATTTAATAATTTTTTGTAGGTGAACTGATACTCTGTTGGCATGAAACATGATCTGTGGATCACACCAAATAAAAAGTGAAAAGCAATTTCTTGCCACATGTTCTGCAGATGGTCTCTTCTGCAACAATGCAGCCATGGGCTCCAGATTCCTGATTCTTTGGCTTCAGCTTAAGAAGAAATATAGGAACTAGAAACAGCACCTCAGCTTAGTGGTATTAGTTTAACAGACAAATTGTTTCTAATAAATACACATGTCCATATGATGTTAGAATAAAATAGAACATAGCACATAGAAAAGGTCCTTTGGCCCACAAGGTCTGTGCTGAACAATGCAAAGATGAACAAACAACAAATGCTGACACATAATCCATACCCCTCCATTCCCAACATATCCATGTGCCTATTTAAAAGCCCTTTAAAAACCACACAATGTTATCAAAAAGAAATGTCTATTTACAACAATTAACCAATTCCATCTGCTTATCTTTGGGCTGTTGTTGCAGTATATGTTGTTGTAGTATACGCTGTTGTAGTATTTGTTGCTGTACATGTTGTTGTAGTATATGTTGTTGTTGTACATGTTACTCTAGTATATGTTGTTGTAGTATATGTTGCTGTATACGTTGTTGCAGTATATGTTGTTGTTGTAGTATATGTTGTTGTTGTAGTACATGTTGTTGTGGTATATGTTGTTGTATACAGTATATGTTGTTGCAGTATATGTTGTTGTTGTAGTATTTGTTGTTGTTGTACTATATGTTGTAGCATATACTCCAACAACACGGAACTCTTACGTGTTGTGCTGGCGGGGTGAAGATCCAAATTTGTGAGGAAAGAATAAAGAATGCCTTCTTGGCAGGAGCCACAGGACTACAAGGGATTAAAAAAAATAACTTTCTAAAATTATTTTTGTACATTATTAAATTATACCTTTTCTGAAGTTTCTTAAATGTTAAGTATCACATTCAGAGAATTAATTTTATTAATGGTTGGTAATATCACAAACAGAGTGTTGTGTTTACTGTTATTGTGGGAAAATAATTAATAGCTGCTGTGTTAAAAGCTAGTTGGTTCTTCTCCTTAGTCACAAAATGTTCCAGTTAATTATAGCTCTGTGTTTGACTACTCCTTAGAACCTGTTAATTGACAGCTTGCTGCAATTTGGTTATATTCTATTATAATTCTTTACATGAAACATATGACTGGAATTATAACTAATTACCAGAATAATGCTTTGTTAACTATAAGGTAACTAAAGCATGCAGCTTGCTGGGGTTGTATTAACATGCAAAGGGACAGTCGGTGGAAAGAATTTCATGGGGGTGGGGAAAGGGACAAATTAACATGATTCTGACATTTCAGTAATGCCAATTAAAAAAATTGCAAATGGTGGTAATGGAATAAAGGAAAAGCAAAATCATTAATTTACTTGGAAACTATATAGTGACCTATCATACAATTTGATCATACAATATGTTTGCTTTAATTCCCTTTGAGTAACAATGGGCTTCAAGACGAAAATGTGTCAACAATTATTTAGTCTGAAGAAGAGTCTCGACCCAAAATGTCACCCATTCCTTTTATCCAGAGGTGCTGCCTGCCCCGCTGAGTTATTTCAGCATTTTGTGTCTAACTTTGATTTAAACCAGCATCTGCAGTTCTTTCCTACACATAACAATTGCATTACCCTGGAAATTTAACAGGGCGCTTCCCGATGTGAGTTGTGCTTAGTGTCTGACTGGATTTTTACATCAGTTGCGTCTTAAATGGCATCAATCGGCATGCAATGCTTTTTGGAGCATTGGAAGAAAATTAGATCTGTGGGACCAGCCATTGTTATTTATTTCTAGGGCATTCAAACTAACATGGCCACAATGGACTGGCACCCCATGAAGTGAGTTGCTTCCATGTTCCTAACCCCTAATGATACTGACAAACCCAACCATCAATCTCAAGCCCAATCCTAATCTCTTGACCTCCATCTCTCAATAGGCAAAAACCCTAACCCCCATCTTATCAATCAAATAAAATCCAATCTTCAATTCTCTTATTGTTGTACCTCTGAACTTTATAATCTTTCCACTTGCTGACCCTGCATAAAATCTCCAAAGAAGACCCTGACCATGCTTTATTGAAGCACCATTTTTGGTGGGCCTAAGAGTCAAAGCCCCAAGCTATGAATGGACATCTATTGCAGCCTCTACATCTCCCAGGCCCCTATGGACTCTGACTATTATATTTTGATATTCTTCTTAATCCTGCGTGTCAATAACATTTCATGTCAGCTTTCTGCTCTCCCAACTTCTTTCTTATATAACCGGTATCTCTTATAAACTTCAGAGGATTCATTTAATATCAATTGCTTATACCTGGCATAGGCTCCCTTCTTTTTCCTGATCAAACCAAATGTTTTTGTTAACCACAGATTCCTAATCTTTCCATCTTTGCCTCATAGGACATGTTAATTCTGAAGTCATACGATTTCACATTTCCTACTTATCAGATGTATTTTTTTCCCTCTAGCAGTTACTCCCAATCTACTTTCCCCAGGTGCCGTCTTATATTGTTAAAATCAGCCCTGCCCGACATAAGACACTAACTCTAGGACCAACCTTATGTTTTTCCATGGACATGCATGATTTTGCAGATGCTGAAATCTGGATCAAGAAAACAAACTGTTGCCGGAACTCAGAAGATCAACATCAAAAGAGAAAATGATGATTAGTGTTTTGGGTCGAGACATGGCCGCGGGGCTTTAACTCTAAACTACACTAAGTAGGACCCGTTAGGTCCCATATTCACATGGGAGGGCTGGTCCCCAAAGCAATATTCCACCTCTCCACCAATTCTAATATTGGTGGCCTGTGGGAGGGGGGGGGGGGGGGGGATTTCTGGAGCGCTAATATGGGTGTTGTGGGTTGAAGGTACTGGTTTCCAGAGGGCTAGTATGGACATTGTGGGCCAAATTGATTCTTGGGTTGGCAGCACAGTAACCCAGGCCTGGTGGGCTGGCAGCTCAGTCATTCAGGCCTGGTAGGCTGACAGCTCAGTACTCAGGTCTGGTCGGTTGGCAGTTCAGTCACTAAGGCCTGGTGGGCTGGCAGTTCAGTCACTCAGGCCTGGTGGGCTGGCAGTTCAGTCACTCAGGCCTAGTGGGCTGACAGCTCAGTTACTCTGGGCTGGTGGGCTGGCAGATCAGACTCTCAGGCCTGGTGGGCTGGCAGTTCACTCACTCACGCACAGCTGGTGGGCTGGCAGTTCACTCACTCACAGCTGGTGGGCTGGCAGTTCACTCAATCACGGCTGGTGGGCTGGCAGTTGACTGACTCACGTCTGTTGGGCTGGCAGTTGACTCACGGCTGGTGGGCTGGCAGTTGATTGACTCACAGCTGGTGGGCTGGAAGTTGATGGACTAACGGCTAGTGGGCTGGCAGGTCACTCATGGCTATTTCTTGAAATTCCATATCAAGCAGAGTGCGAGCCACCAAATTCAATTTCATGGCATTTCAAGCAGAGTGCAGGCCACCAAATTCAATTTAATAGCATTTCAAGCAGAGTGCAGGCCACCAAATTCAAATTTCATAGCATTTCAGGCAGACTGCAGGTCACCAAATTCAATTTCTTAGCATTTCAAGCAGTGCATTCCACCAAATTCAAATTCAATTTCATAGCATTTCAAGCAGGGTGCAGGCCACCAAATTCAAATTCAATTTCATTCCATTTCAAGCAGTGCAGGCCACCAAATGCAAATTCAATTTCATAACATTTCAAGCAGAGTGCAGGCCACCAAATTCAAATTCAATTTTATTCCAAGCAAAGTGCAGCCACCAAATTCAATTTCAATTTCATTCCCTTTCAAGCATAGTGCAGACCTTCAAATTCAACTTCAATTTCATACCACTTCAAGCAGAGTGCAGGCCACCAAATTCAATTTCAATTTCATGCCATTTCCAGCAGAGTGCAGGCCACCAAATTCAAATTCAATTTCATAACATTTCAAGCAAATTGCAGCAACCAAATTCAAATTCAATTTCATAACATTTCAAGCAGACTGCTGGCCACCAAATTCAAATTCAATTTCATTCCATTTCAAGCAGTGCAGGACACCAAATTCAAATTCAATTTCATAACATTTCAAGCAGAGTGCAGCCACCAAATTCAGAGTGCCACCAAATTCAATTTCAATTTCATTCCGCTTCAAGCAGAATGCAGACCACCAAATTCAAATTCAATTTCATACCACTTCAAGCAGAGTGCAGGCCACCAAATTCAATTTCATAGCATTTCAAGCAGACTGCAGGCCGCCAAATTCAATTTCATAGCATTTCAAGCAGTGCAGGCCACCAAATTCAAATTCAATTCCATAACATTTCAAGCAGAGTGCAGGCCACCTAATTCAATTTCAATTTCATACCATTTCCAGCAGAGTGTAGCCACCAAATTCAATTTCAATTTCATTCCGTTTCAAGCAGAGTGCAGACCACCAAATTCAATTTCATAGCATTTCATGCAGAGTGCAGGCCACAAACTTAAATTTAATAGCATTTCCAGCAGAGCAGGCAACCACATTCAATTTCATGGCATTTCAAGCAGTGTGCAGGCCACCAAATTCAATTTAATAGCATTTCAAGCAGTAAAAGTCACCAAATTCAAATTCAATTTCATTCCATTTCATGCAGAGTGCAGGCCACCAAATTCAAATTCAATTTCATTCCATTTCTAGCAGAGTGCAAGCCACCAAATTCAATTTCACAGAATTTCATGCAGAGCGCAAGCCACCAAATTCAATGACAATTTCATAGCATTTCACGCAGAGGGCAGGCCACCAAATTCAATTTAATAGCACTTCCAGCAGAGCAGGCCACCAAATTCAATTTCATAGCATTATAAGCAGAGTGCAAGCCACCAAATTAAATGTCATAGCATTGCAAGCAGTGCAGGCCACCAATTTCAATTTCATAGCATTTCAAGCAGTGCAGGCCACCAAATTCATATTCAATTTCATAACATTTCAAGCAGAATGCAGGCCACCTAATTCAATTTCAATTTCATACTATCTCAAGCAGAGTGCAGCCACCAAATTCAAATTCAATTTCATACCACTTCTAGCAGAGTGCAGGCCACCAAATTCAAATTCAACTTCATTCCATTTCAAGCAGAGTGCAGGCCACCAAATTCAATTTCATAGCATTTCAAGCAGACTGCTGGCCACCAAATTCAAATTCAATTTAATTCCATTTCAAGCAGTGCAGGACACCAAATTCAAATTCAATTTCATAACATTTCAAGCAGAGTGCAGCCACCAAATTCAATTTCAATTTCATTCCGTTTCAAGCAGAGTGCAGACCACCAAATTAAAATTCAATTTCATACCACTTCAAGCAAAGTGCAGCTACCGCATTAAATTTCATAGCATTTCACGCAGTGCAGGCCACCAAATTCAATTTCACAGCTTTATAAGCAGAGTGCAAGCCACCAAATTAAATGTCATAGCATTGCAAGCAGTGCAGGCCAATACATTCAATTTCATGGCATTTCAAGCAGAGTGCATGCCACCAAATTCAATTTCATAGCATTTCACGCAGAGTGCATGCCACAAACTTCAATTTAATAGCATTTCCAGCAGAGCAGGCAACCAAATTCAATTTCATTGCATTTCAAGCAGAGTGCAGGCCACCAACCAAATTAAATTTCATAGCATTTCATGCAGACTGCAGGCCGCCAAATTCAATTTCATAGCATTTCAAGCAGAGTGCATGCCACCAAATTCAATTTCATAGCATTTCACGCAGAGTGCATGCCACAAACTTCAATTTAATAGCATTTCCAGCAGAGCAGGCAACCAAATTCAATTTCATTGCATTTCAAGCAGAGTGCAGGCCACCAAATTAAATTTCATAGCATTTCATGCAGACTGCAGGCCGCCAAATTCAATTTCATAGCATTTCAAGCAGAGTGCAAGCCACCAAATTCAATTTCATAGCATTTCACGCAGAGGGCAGGCCACCAAATTCAATTTAATAGCACTTCCAGCAGAGCAGGCCACCAAATTCAATTTCATAGCATTATAAGCAGAGTGCAAGCCACCAAATTAAATGTCATAGCATTGCAAGCAGTGCAGGCCACCAATTTCAATTTCATAGCATTTCAAGCAGTGCAGGCCAGCAAATTCATATTCAATTTCATAACATTTCAAGCAGAGTGCAGGCCACCTAATTCAATTTCAATTTCATACTATCTCAAGCAGAGTGCAGCCACCAAATTCAAATTCAATTTCATACCACTTCTAGCAGAGTGCACGCCACCAAATTCAAATTCAACTTCATTCCATTTCAAGCAGAGTGCAGGCCACCAAATTCAATTTCATAGCATTTTAAGCAATGCAGGCCAATCAATTCAAATTCAATTTCATAACATTTTAAGCAGAGTGCAAGCCACCTAATTCAATTTCAATTTCATACCATTTCAAGCAGACTGCTGGCCACCAAATTCAAATTCAATTTAATTCCATTTCAAGCAGTGCAGGACACCAAATTCAAATTCAATTTCATAACATTTCAAGCAGAGTGCAGCCACCAAATTCAATTTCAATTTCATTCCGTTTCAAGCAGAGTGCAGACCACCAAATTAAAATTCAATTTCATACCACTTCAAGCAAAGTGCAGCTACCGCATTAAATTTCATAGCATTTCACGCAGTGCAGGCCACCAAATTCAATTTCACAGCTTTATAAGCAGAGTGCAAGCCACCAAATTAAATGTCATAGCATTGCAAGCAGTGCAGGCCAATACATTCAATTTCATGGCATTTCAAGCAGAGTGCATGCCACCAAATTCAATTTCATAGCATTTCACGCAGAGTGCATGCCACAAACTTCAATTTAATAGCATTTCCAGCAGAGCAGGCAACCAAATTCAATTTCATTGCATTTCAAGCAGAGTGCAGGCCACCAAATTAAATTTCATAGCATTTCATGCAGACTGCAGGCCGCCAAATTCAATTTCATAGCATTTCAAGCAGAGTGCAAGCCACCAAATTCAATTTCACAGCAATTTATGCAGAGCGCAAGCCACCAAATTCAATGACAATTTCATAGCATTTCACGCAGAGGGCAGGCCACCAAATTCAATTTAATAGCACTTCCAGCAGAGCAGGCCACCAAATTCAATTTCATAGCATTATAAGCAGAGTGCAAGCCACCAAATTAAATGTCATAGCATTGCAAGCAGTGCAGGCCACCAATTTCAATTTCATAGCATTTCAAGCAGTGCAGGCCAGCAAATTCATATTCAATTTCATAACATTTCAAGCAGAGTGCAGGCCACCTAATTCAATTTCAATTTCATACTATCTCAAGCAGAGTGCAGCCACCAAATTCAAATTCAATTTCATACCACTTCTAGCAGAGTGCAGGCCACCAAATTCAAATTCAACTTCATTCCATTTCAAGCAGAGTGCAGGCCACCAAATTCAATTTCATAGCATTTCAAGCAATGCAGGCCAATCAATTCAAATTCAATTTCATAACATTTTAAGCAGAGTGCAAGCCACCTAATTCAATTTCAATTTCATACCATTTCAAGCAGAGTGCAGCCACCAAATTCAATTTCAATTTCATTCCGTTTCAAGCAGAGTGCAGACCACCAAATTAAAATTCAATTTCATACCACTCAAGCAAAGTGCAGGCACCGCATTAAATTTCATAGCATTTCACGCAGTGCAGGCCACCAAATTCAATTTCACAGCTTTATAAGCAGAGTGCAAGCCACCAAATTAAATGTCATAGCATTGCAAGCAGTGCAGGCCGCCACATTCAATTTCATGGCATTTCAAGCAGAGTGCAGGCCACCAAATTCAATTTAATAGGATTTCAAGCAGAGTGCAGGCAACCAAATTCAATTTCATTGCATTTCAAGCAGAGTGCGGGCCACCACATTCAATTTCATGGCATTTCAAGCAGAGTGCAGGCCACCAAATTCAATTTCATAGCATTTTAAGTAATAATAATAATAATAATAATGTTTATTTATATAGCACTTTTCAACAAAACCAATATTTGAACCAAACTGCTTTACAGAGATTGATTAAATTAATTGAACAGATCAAATGTCAATAAATCCATACAAAACAAAAAAGAGAAAATGAAAAAAAAGACACAGAACAGTACATTATAGAAATCAACATGAAACGTCCCCCCACAGCAGAATTCACTGTGAGGGAAGGCACTAAAAATATCCAGTTCTCCCCCTCATAGTCCACCCGAGGTCGGGGCCTATATCTGGCCTCCTCAGCCAACCCAGTGTTTTCAGGCCCTCTTGCCGCGAAGCTGGATCATCGGCGTCTGGTGAACATCCTTCAGCGGTTTGGACTGAAGCGGCCGCTTCCTCCCCGAAGACTGCAATGACCAAAGTTCACAGGCCCCACCGGCCGGACCTCTGACTCTGGCGATCTCGGATACCAGGCTCCGCGGTGCTGTAAATCCAGTGCCGCCCGCCCGCGGCTGGACGCTCTGTAGCCACAGCTCAACGATGTCGCAGTCGGCGGTCACAGTGCCCCGGAGCTTACTGCAAGGCAACCCGGTAAGGCATCGCCCGCTCCATGTTGGTGTCCCAGCATCAGCACCGCCGGCGAAGCTGTAGTCCCGGCAGGAAACGCCGCTCCAGCGCTGCTCCAGCTCAATGGTAGGCCGCACAGAGAGGACGAAGATACGGTTCGGAGAAAAACCGCATCTCCGACCAGGTAGGACTGGGGTTAAAATAGTTTCCCCCTTCCCCTCCCCCCACCCACCACATAAAAGAAGACCTCCAAGAAACATTTTTTACGGACAGGACTAAAAATAAAAATAAAAAAGGGTGAAAGGACGGACTGCAGGAGGAGCAGCCATACACAACGGCGCATCACCCCCCGAGTCCGCCATCACAATGCAGGCCAATATATTCAAATTCAATTTCATAACATTTCAAGCAGTGTGCAAGCCACCTAATTCAATTTCAGTTTCATACCATTTCAAGCAGAGTGCAGGCCACCAAATTCAAATTCAATTTCATTCCATTTCAAGCAGAGTGCAAGCCACCACATTCAATTTCATAGCATTTCAAGCAGAGTGCAGGCCACCAAATTCAATTTCATAGCATTTCAAGCAGAGTGCAGGCCACCAAATTCAATTTCATAGCATTTCACGCAGAGTGCAGGCCACCAAATTCAATTTAATAGCACTTCCAGCAGAGCAGGCCACCAAATTCAATTTCATAGCATTGCAAGCAGTGCAGGCCACCAATTTCAATTTCATAGCATTTCAAGCAGTGCAGGCCACCAAATTCAAATTCAATTTCATAACATTTCAAGCAGAGTGCAGGCCACCTAATTCAATTTCAATTTCATACCATTTCCAGCAAAGTGTAGCCACCAAATTCAATTTCAATTTAATTCCGTTGCAAGCAGAGTGCAGGCCACCAAATTCAAATTCAATTTCGTACCACTTCAAGCAGAGTACAGGCCACCAAATTCAAATTCCTTTTCATGGCATTTCAAGCAGAGTGCAGGCCACCAAATTCCATTTCATGGCATTTCAAGCAGAGTGCAGGCCACCAGGCCACCAAATTCAATTTCATAGCAATTCAAGCAGAGTGCAGGCCACCAAATTCAATTTCATAGCATTTCAAGCAGAGTGCAGGCCACCAAATTCAATTTCATAGCATTTCAAGCAGAGTGCGGGCCACCGCATTCTGTTTCATAGCATTTCAAGCAGGGTGCAGGCCACCAAATTCAATTTCATAGCATTTCAAGCAGAGCGCAGGCCACCAAATTCAATTTCATAACATTTCTAGCAGAGTGCATGCCACCAAATTCAATTTCATGTCATTTTTAGCAGAGTGCAGGCCGCCAAATTCAATTTCATGCCATTTTTAGCTGAGTGCAGGCCACCAAATTCAATTTCATACCATTTCAAGCAGAGTGCAAGCCACAAAATTCAATTTCATACCATTTTGAGCAGAGCGCAAGCTAGTTAATTCGATTTCATACCATTTCGAGCAGATGGTTGGCCACCAAATTCAATTTCATAGCATTTCAAGCAGAATGCAGGCCACCAAATTCAATTTAATACCTTTTCAAGCAGAGTACAATCTACCAATTCATTTCATTTCAAGCAGAGTTCAGTTCACTGACGGTGTAGACTCACAGTTCTGGACTCAACTCTCACTCACAGTATTCCAGGGTGACTGACTCATGTCCGGCCTCCAGGGCTTTATACTCCTGGCCTCCCGGAAGGGGCGTTACCTCCATCATGGTGATTGACATGCCAGAGGACTAGTCAGCTGATCTCAAGATTTTTTAAACATTCATAACTTTTTTATTTTTCATCGGTCGGAAAGATCCTCAGGGCTGCCTCAGCAGAGGAGGACTGTGAGTAAGATAGCCACAAATCATGACGATACATGGTAGCATTATTTCTGAAATCAATATACAGTGCAGACAGGAAGTGGTCAAGATGAGACTTTTACTTACACAGAAGTTAACCATCCTTTTTCATCCACATATGTTGTGTGACCTGCTGAGTTCTTCCAACTTTGTTTTGAAATATTTTACCATGGCTGCCTTCAAAACTTATTATATGGAAATGGATATAGTGATGTCAATCAGAGCTGAGAAGACATATGTGCCTGAATTAATGTTTCAGGCATCAACTGTCCGATTCTAACATAGCATCAAGCCTGAAAGATGACCTGTCTTACTGAATGTATATTGTTACTACATCTTAGAGGACACAAAGTGCCGGAGTAACTCAAAGGGTTAGTTAGCATCTCTGGAGAACATGGATAGGTGATGTTTCTGGTCTGAAGAAGGGTCTCAACCAAAAACGTCACCTATTGATGTTCTCCAGAGGTGCTGCCTGACCTGCTGTGTCACTCCACCACTTTGTATCCTCTTCAGTAAACCACCATCTGCAGTTGCTTGTTTCTACATTGTTACTACACCCACCATCCTAAGTTACATCCCTACACTGATGGACCAGTTTGAATTGATTTTAGGAAATTTCTGAAGCAAATAAATTCCAATCCCTTTCATCTTTCAACTTATTCAACGTAGAGTAGTTGCTGAAGCCCACAGGCAGAACAGTGTAAAACAGTGAATACTGTTAATACCTCGCTGGTCAGGCGGCATGAGTAGAGAGAACAGAATTAATGTTTCTGACCTTTCATTTGAACTGGAAAAAAATAGAATCAAAATAAGAGAAAGGGGGAAGTTACAGGGAAAATACAATCAAAGATCTGTGTAAGTTCATGTCATAGGAACAGAAATAGGCCATTTGACCCTTTGAGTCTACTTCACCATTCAATCATGACCTATCTTACCCTCTCAACCCTATTTTCCAGCCTTCTCCCCATAACCCCTGACTCCCTTAAGTGTAAAGATGGACATAAGGAGAGATTGAATGACAATATTTGTGATGGCTTCAAAAGATTGCAACAGTTTAGTCTTTTAGTAGAGAATAAAAGGTGTCTGGAAAAGGAAGATCCAATGCCAGTGAATCTTCCCGTGGGTTATGGTTGACCTTTTACTGTATATCATTAGATGGTCTGAGAAATAGTGGAGAAAGGTACTTGCCACTTGTCCCAGGTAAGGTAATTAGTTGCAGAGATCAGCATTGCAATACGGCATCATGTTATTATGATTAAAAGGTATAAGGCATAAAAGTATCAGTGGGAATAACCGCATAGTCAGCAGCCTCAACATTTCTCAGGAACAAAAATCAAGGCAGCAGCTTCTGTAAATTGCTCGTTCTAAGCTTCCCCCCAGACTAGTTTCAGTCAAAAATCACTGAATCAAGCACTTGATCAACTAATCATTATTTTAACAAAACACAATTACAGTTCAACTACTGTACCTATCCCACCGAGGGTTCGATCTGCGTATCTGCCTGATCATGACCTCTAGGCCTCCCTCAAACAGAGATACTCCAGAAGGTCACGCAGTCCCAAGCACTCTCACAGAAGACCGACATGGGACCTCGTGGCAGCGGACATTTATAGGTCCCTGGACCTCGACGGGCCGTACCACATTGGAGTGGTCTCGGAACAATCCAATTACAGATATCGATTAACCCCATACATAACAGACATTTCCCTAACCCAATAATACAGCAGCTTAATACATTGTAATTCGCAAGGAAGCCAACTTAGAAACATTTACCCTGATCTGCAAGAAACCCAGACAAGACTCAATACCTCATCCAATCAACATGCGGCAAAGTAGAACTCTGCAACATTATTTACAATTATTTACAAAGTATATGTCTGGTTTGCAGTCATCCAATCCATTCTATGCATTTTGCACCAAATTGACAGGGTCTGCAGATGTTCTCATTCTATTCCTGCAGCTTGTATCTAGGCTCTAGACAAACTGGCACCACTCCGCAGCTTGTCCCAATTCTGCAGAGTGCAATTTCAATTGACCAAATCTCCCAGCAGCCCTGAAGCTTTTATCCCATTTTAAAGTCCTAGCCTCTGAAATTTTGCCAGGATTAACATTCCTACTTTTTTTTTAATCATATATGATAACCCATCATTTATGATAACCAAATAGTTCTATAATCAGCTAACTAGATATACATAAGTGTGTCCATTACATTTCCCATCTATCAGCACACTAGATGATGATGTTTCTTCACAGAATCTTGTCCCGAGTTTTCATGGGCACAGCTTCACAATTTCAGTCTGATGAGTCTTCACCTCCTGAGTTTTCGTGGGTGCAAATTTCCTCCATCCATGTTGCTGCCCATTCTTCCATCCCTTTCCGTAGTCGAAACTAAAACCTAAAATTCCTGAAAAACCTTGGACAAAGCAAGTTACCATCATGCGCCCATGCTTTCCGATACATTCACTATAATTCCCTATTCTATTTCACTCGATCCCATTATATTCTGATCTATTACTGTACCCTATTGCTATTCTGTTCCTTAATATACTCTATTATCCTAGGATCAACACTAATCAGCCTTCTTCATACTCACATGATGTATATCTGATGGGTCCTCATATAACTTTCAGTTGGGTTCCCTACAGGCATGACTCTAATTTAAAGCAAACCATGATAACTGTCCCAAGTTAACCAAATTCAGTCTCAGCCTTTAATTTACCATTTCAAATTTTAGTGTCTATCTCATCATTCTCATTCCACAGCTTTGCAGCCGATAATGCAATTCGATTCCAATTCCTGTCGAATTTCCAGCTGTTCAAATTTAAACAATCAATTTCCATATGCTGCCAATTTCATCATTAATCCAATCAAAACTGCCAAATCCAGGGACAATTTCTTTCCACCTTGATAATAGAAGCCGCTTTACCATCAAGGGTTAAACAATTCAAATCCATCGCTCAAATATGCATCGGCTCTGGTATTCTCAATACCTATTTAGGTTTTTCCCTCTTATTTACTTAAGGGCCTGTCCCACGAGCAAGCGACTCCATGCAACCTAACGTGGTCGCTTGACACGTACGGCCTCGTGGGGCCGGTCCCACTTCGATTGCCGGTGCCGTATGGAGTTGCGCGGAGCTAATCCCGACATCGCGCAGGGCTCCGAAAAACTGACCATGTTCAAAAATTCCGTGCGGCAATGGCCTGCCAGCCCGCAGCCGCCTCGACACCGTGAGCAGCGTCTCAACGCCGTATGCAGCGTCTCGACGCCGTACGCAACGTCTTGACGCCGTACGCAGTGTCTTGACACCGTACGTTACGCGCAAACTTCCCGCGGACGTCGCTCACTTGACCTCCGCGCGTGGCCCCCGCTTCCGGTTTGGTCGCTCACGCCGCATGCAGGTGCATGCTGGTGGGACCGGCCCTGTACGGGGATCACTTGACCTCCGCGCGGCCCCCGCTTCCGGCTAGGTCGCGCTTGCCGCATGCTCGTGGGACAGGCCTTTTAGCTTCTCCTCCAGTACCTCTTCTTATTTATGTATGTCTTCTCACCATGTTATTGTGTTGATTCTACTATGTTGGCTCTTTACTATATTGACTCTTTACCATATTGGCTTCATTCTATGTCTAGGGGTTCTCGCTTATACTCATTCTTAACTACTGAATAATTCCTTAGTTCAAAGGACATCAACCTTCTTGATGTCCTTTGAACAATCCTTCCCATCTTTGGCTGCCTTTCTGGGGATGAGATAATAACAATATCAATTAATAATCAAACTCCAAGTGTCCCCAAGCCAGATTCCACAAGTCTTTTCCAAATTTCAAATTTTAAAGTCCCTCCAATTCATTACCATACAATTTCGAGACCGAATCCAAAATGTATAAATTTAATTCTAATAACCATAATTTAGGCGCAAATTAGGTATTTTACTCCAAACTACAGAGGAATGTTTTTTACTCGTCAGTCCTTTAAAGTGGGGCTTGCCCAAAAGTCGTTATAGGTCAGCGGTGTTTCTTTCAGATGATTAAAGTGTCCTTCATTCTCCTTCCTTTTTTTTCTACAATAACTAGGTGATATTAAGTTGGGCACTAGGGTAGGTCTTAATCTTCTTCTCTTCTGATGTTAGTTTCAATTACCAGGGAGTAGGGATACTGAGGAGCAGCTTTCTCTGTCTGCTGGTCTTCCCAGAAATGTCTCAAAGGGGCAGGACAATATCAGTTACTCCTGCTAGTTGATTCCTGTTTCTGGGGAGCAACATTACCTTGGTTGTCTTCTGTCCGTTCTTAAGGGGTCTGTGCATTCTTTACCTCACTCCCCAGATAGTATGTCATCGATATACTGTCCTGAAGGCACAAACTCAGTAACACATTAATATAATAACTTCTTTCCCCACTCCCGTTTTTCCTGCAGAGTAAGTTTGTTTCTTCTTTCCCTAGTGCCATTTCCATTCCTTAGTTGCCATTCATTCTCATGCTAGCTACTATCTTTCCCTGTCTTATTTCATCCTTTCAGTGAGGGTTTCTTGAGAATTGGATTATTTGTGTCTCCTCCTAGAACTTGGAAGGGATGGTGTTCTTTCTGAATTGCAGTGCTGTTTCTCGGGCCATGTGAGGATGCTTCAATTTCAATTTTAATCAACCAGAACCAGATGGTATTGCTATTAACTGGCTGGTTAGGGCTAACGAAATGGGTTGGATTGCCAAAATGTCCTTGCCCCCTGTCCTCCCTGCCAGTGTTCTCGTCCTCTACCTTCGGAGTCCCAAGAGTCTCGGTACCCTCTCGGAATCCACTGGTTTCTCTAACCCCGTGGCCTTCTTCTCTGCCCCCTTCCTTCTCAGTAGTACTCCCTCATAGGACATGACTGACTCCAATGTCCCAATCCCCCACAGCTGTAACAATGGTCTCCAGTCGTCCAATCCATTCTATGCACTTTGCACCAAATTGACAAGGTCTGCAAATGTTCTCATTCTATTCCTGCAGCTTGTATCTAGGCTCTAGACAAGCTGGCACCACTCTGCAGCTTGTCCCAGTTCTGCAGAGAGCAATTCCAAATTCACCCAATCTCCCAGCAGCCCTGAAGCTTTTACCCCATTTTAAAGTCCTAGCCTCTCCAATTTGGCCAGGATTAACACTTCCATAGGAATGAAGATCAGGATTATTGCCGGTCTTTCCTCGGTCCTAGATATTTTTTGTTCTGTGCCTACTTGCCAGATTGGCAAGAAGAGTCGGGATGGGGCTGGTTACAGAATAGACTTTGAAAAGATCATGTCAGTTTGTGTGGTGGCTCGATACAGTGTGCATGCTGGAAACAGGACGCCGTGTGTTGTGAATAAGAGCAGGGAAATGATTGTGTTGTAGCAGGCATGCGCGACTTGGAGTGTGAAAGCGACTTGTGCAGCAACGAGACACATTCCTTTTGTAACTGGATAGCAGCAGAATGTTGCTTGCACCAGTGTACATGACAGGAGCAGGTGCCGAGTGCATAATTGTAAGCAAAAGGAGTGCTTGTGCATGGTTGGCCTGGAACTGATGAAGAAGATTGTGCAGCAGGCAAGGAGATGGTGCAGGTGATGAGGGCACCATGGAGTGCATGGCGATAAAGTATAATATTGCATCATTTCACTGAGAAGATTGAGGGTGAAGATAGTTTTCATGGTTATCCACTGATCAAGTAATAGAACTTTGGCCTGAACAATAGCCTGCAGCTATTGAAATATAAATAGCAAATTTACAACTTAAAATGTGACCATCATATCCATCTGCCTTGTGCTGCCCCTTTGACAAAGCTATCCAATTAAGCCCACTAAACTTATTTTCCTCATTGACCCACCAACAACCATGGACTTTTTTATTGTATATCTCTTTCTTCATTAAAAATAATTAAAGGGTCTGTCCCACTTACGCGACCTTTACAGGCGACTGCCGGCACCAATAGATAGGTCACTTGGGTGATCCCCCCCCCCAGCTCCCCATCAATGAAAATAGGTTCCCCTTAATTACTCTATCAAAGCGTGTCATAACTTTGAATTTGCATTGTGTTAATGAGAACAAGTCAGTTTCTCTAACCCTTTGTGCACCTGAAGTCTCTCAAGGTGGTTATTGTTCATAAATCCCCTTTACCTTCTCCAAGATCTTGTCCACATTTCTAGTGTGTCACAATACTCAAACAGAAACTTAATCAGGGATTCATCAGGTTTGGTATAATTAGCTTTAAAATCCATGCACCTGCAATGGCAGGTTTATTGAATGGGACTGTGCTAGTGAGGGGTAGGTTGGGCATGGAAGGTGTTGGGCTGGTGGGTATGAAGGGGTTGGGGCAGGAGTGGTGTGTTGGGGGATGTGTGCGAGTGAGGGGTTTGTCTATGTATGTGGGGTTTTGTGTGTGTATGTGGGGTTTGTGTGTGTGGGGGGTTGATTGTGTGTGTGTGGGGGGGAGGTTGTGTGTGTGGGGGGGGAGGTTGTGTGTGTGGGGGAGCGGTTGGGTTTGTGTGTGTGGGGGGGTTGTGTGTGTGAGGGTGTGTGTGTGTGGGGGTGTGTGTGTGGATGTATGTGTGTGTGTGGGGGGGGGGTGTGTGTGTGTGGGGGTGGGGGGTGTGCGTGTGTGGTGTTGTGGTGTTTGTGTGTGTGGTGGTGTGGGTTGTGTGTGTGTGGGGGTGTGTTGTGTGTGTGGGGGGTGGGGGGGTTTGTGTGTGTGTGGAGGGGGGGTGTGTGTGTGTGGGGGGGGGTTGTGTGTGTGTGGGGGGGGGGTTGTGTGTGTGTGGAGGGGGCGTTGTGTGTGTGGGGGGGGGGGGGGTTGTGTGTGTGTGTGGGAGGGGTTGAGTGTGTGTGTGTGTGTGGGGCGGGGGCAGGTTCAGTGTGTGTGTGTGTGGGGGGGGGTTTGTGTGTGTGTGGTGGGGGGGGGTTGAGCGTGTGTGGGGAGGGTTGAGTGTGTGTGTGCGGGGGGGTTGAGTGTGTGTGTGTGGGGGGGGTTGTGTGTGTGTCTGTGGGGGGTTTGTTTGTGTGGGAGGGGTTGGGTGTGTGTGAGGGGGATATGTGTGAGGTGTGTGTGTGTGTGTGATGGAGTGTGTGTGATGGAGTATGTGAGGAGGGGTGCGCGAGTGAGGAGGGGTGCGCGCGTGTGTGAGGGGTGTGATCGTGAGGTGTGTGTGTGTGGGGGGGGGAGGTGTGTGTGATGTGGGTGTCCGGGGGCTGTGTGGTGTGTGAAAGAGGTGGTGGGGAAGGTAAAGGCCCTGTCCCACTTGGGCGTCATTGCCGCATCATTTACGCGACATCCTAAAATTTGGTTGGCATGTCGTGAAGCGTGCATGGCGCGTGGTGAGGCGTGGTAGCATATGCAGTGACGAGCGGTAACACGCGGTGCCCCAGGATTTTGTGATGCTCAAAATCTTCAGGCGCCACCTGCGTGACATATCCCTTGCGCATGCTGACGTACTGACAGCGTACGTGTAGCACGTGGTGATGCATGATTACGCACGGTGACGCACGAACATTGCCTATGCTAGTTATTATGCATCACCGTGTGTCAACATCTGTAACCATGCGCTGCCCATACGCCGTCGGTGCGCCATTTGCGCATCACTTGAGTGCCGCACCACGTGACCACCCGGGTATAAAGCGCAAGTAGTTTAAAATTTTTATTTAAGTAAGTAAGTTTATTGGCCAAGTATTCACATACAAGGAATTTGCCTTGGTGCTCAACCCACAAGTAACAACATGACGTACAGTGACAGTTACGAATGACTCAGAAAACACTAAACATTAATAATAATAAGACATTAATGATAAAATACCATTGATCAAGCATGTGAACCAACAAAATACCAGATCAAAGGAAGGCTACAGATTTTTGGCTGTTGAGTAGAGCAACTACTCATGCATAAAAACTGTTTTTATGTCTCGCTGTGGCAGCTTTGACAGTACGGAGTCGCCTTTACAGAGGGAAGTAATTCAAAGAGTTTGTGGCCAGTGTGAGAGGGGTCAGAGTTGATCTTGCCTGCTTGCTTCCTGGCCCTTGCAGTGTACAGTTCATCAATGGAGGGAAGGTTGCAGCCAATAATCTTCTCTGCTGATCAGACAATTTGCTGCAACCTCCAGGTGTCGTGCTTGGTGGCTGACCCAAACCAGACCATGATGGAAAACAGACTCTACGATGGCCGTGTAGAATTGGACCATCATTGCCTGTGGCAGATTGTGCTTCCTCAGCTGCCGCAGGAAGTACATCCTCTGTTGTGCCTTTTTGACTGTGGACTCGATAGTAGCCCCCCAACTTAAGGTCCTTGGTGATGATGGTTCCCAGGAACTTAAAAGACTCCACAGATGTGACTGTGGTGTCGTTGATGGTGAGTGGGGTGAGGGGAGGGGGAGCTCTCCTAAAGTCTACAATCAATTCCACTGTCTTAAGAGCATTGAGCTCCAGGTTGTTGCGATGGCACCAGGACGCCAGCTGTGACACTTCCTGTCTGTCGGCAGATTCCTCCCCATCCTGGATCAGTACAATCTAGGTTGTGTCGTCCGCAAAATTGAGAAGCTTGACAGAGGTGGCTGTGGAGGTGCAGCCGTTGGTGTAGAGAGAGTAGAGGAAAGGAGAAAGTACGCAGCCTTGCGGTGCTCCTATGCTGAGCGTTTGCGGGTCCGAGATGTGCTTTCCCAGCCTCACATGCTGCTTCCTGTCTGTTAGGAAGTTGATGATCCACTGACAGAGGGGTTCAGGCACAGTCAACTCAGAAAGTGTGGAGTGTAGTAGCTCTGGCACAATGGTGTTGAATGCCGAGCTAAAATCAACAAAAAGGATCTTCGCATAGTTCTCCTGGCGGTCTAGGTGCTGTAGGCTGAAGTGCAGGCCCAGTTTGACTGCATCATCCACAGATCTATTGGCCCGATATGCAAACTGCAGAGGGTCTAGCAGGGAGTTTGTGATATTTTTCAGCTTGGCCAGCACAAGCCTTTCGAGTGTCTTCATGACTACAGAGGTCAGTGCGACAGGCCTGTAGTCATTAAGACAAGTTATCCTTGCCTTTTGGGAACAGGGACAATAGTGGAGACTTTGAAGCAGGCAGGGACAGTACATGTTTGTGGTGACTGATTAAAAATGTATGTATAGACCGGTGCCAGCTGTTTGCACAGAGCTTAAGAGTAGAGGTGGAAACATTGTCAGGTCCTGGTGATTTCCGGCTCTTTTGTCCTCTGAAAAGCCTCTCCACCTCCTATATTTTTATTGTTGATATTGGATAAGTGATGGTGTGCAGCACAGAGAGTGTGGGTGATTGGGTGTGAAGTGGTGATTGGAGGGGGAAATGGTCCAGACTTTTAATACTGGAGTCTTGCCTTAAGTAGGAGTGAAGTGGTGAATGGGAAGGAGAGGGTGCAGGGTCCATTCTTTTTAGACTGGGGTGTGGCTGTTTTGGTTGGGGAGGGGGGAGGGGGTTCCAGGGTTATGTTTCTGATTTTCAAACCTGCAGTAAAACTCATTTACTGGGAAAATCCTTGCCACGGACAAGTACGAACAACATCATAAATGGCTCCCAAAAGAAGCAGGGCCCTCAAGAGCACTTGGCACGCGAGTGTCGTACTGCTAGACGATTTTCACGTGACAGTCACTACTGGCCTGTCTCGTAAATGACGCTCAAATGACGCCCTTAATGGGGCAGGCCCTTAAGGTGTGGGAAGCGTCTGGTGAGTTCAATCTTTTGAGTCAATGGGAGGATCTAACTCCTGTACGGGGCTGGAGAATGTCAATGGAGTTTGGCTGTTGGATGGATGGCTGGGGGCCGTTCCAAGGGATGAAGGAGTTGAATCACTCCTGCTCCTCCTTGTCCACAAGCCTTTTGCTAGAGTTATTTTGACGTCTCAAAATGTTGTTCCGTTTTCCAAGCTGTTGGCCTGGGAAAATCAAAATGCTGTAGTTACACCAGGTATAATCTATGCCTGTTGACCTTGATAAACTACTTAAATGCGAACAACCCAATCCTCATCTCTGTTCCTTTAATATAGAAATATAGAAACATAGAAATTAGGTGCAGGAGTAGGCCATTCGGCCCTTCGAGCCTGCACCGCCATTCAATATGATCATGGCTGATCATCCAACTCAGTATCCCGTACCTGCCTTCTCTCCATACCCTCTGATCCCCTTAGCCACAAGGGCCACATCTAACCCCTCTTAAATATAGCTAATGAACTGGCCTCAACTACCCTCTGTGGCAGAGAGTATAGGAAGTTCGTCTTCTCAGCTGATTATAGGATCAAGATTATCTTCTGAAAAAACGAATTTTCAACATTAATATTGACTCTAATCTGTGCATTTGTGGGTTAAAACAATCAGTACTTATAAAGCCAAGGAATTGTTTAATCCTTTTTATTGACTGGTTAGTTACAGTAGATCCTTGGGTCCCTGATCCTGAACCCGCATTAAAACAGAACCACTTTGTATAGCCGTCACATTCTTGCTTTCAAAATGTTTGGCTTTTCACCTCTCTACATTTCGCTTTACCTGCAATGCATCTGCTTATTATGGTGCTCTGTCTTTACCTCCTGAAATGTGCTACTATCTTGCTCATTGGTAACTATCTTTCCAGATTTTCTGCCCTCTGCAAACTTTATAAATGTTTTGGCCAACAGAGATGTATTTAGAACCAAGGCAAACACAATATACATAAAAACTGCATATCAAACACTGTTTCTGCTTTCCATTTGTTTCCATGCTGCCAATGCCTGCTTATAAATAAACAGCCAAAGCATCTTTGGTCATCAACTGGCACCTTCACACTCTCCACAGCAACATAGAAAGTTTGGAAATCAATATTTTTCACACTCTTTAAAAAAAAAAAGTTCTGTGGGCAACAAAGAGCGTCAGCTTTAAGAAGTTCACTTCAATTTAATGTCAATTCCAGTTCACTCGATATGTTGTATTCCCAATCAGCAAACCTGTCTGGGCTGGAAATGTTTGGACATCTTGGTGCTAGAATGTATATGAGGCGTAAAGCCCCGTCCCATGGTACAAATTCATTCCAAGAGCTTTCCCGAGTTTGCCCTGATTCGAACTCGGAGATTTACGGTAATGGGCACTCGTCGGTACTTGGGGCTCTCGTGGACATTTTTCAACATGTTGAAAAATCTTCACTAGTCTTCCCGTGCTTACCTGCCATTAGCAAGTCTTCCCGAGTACCTGCCATTAGCGTTACGAGCCGCTAAGAGATGTCCCCGAGCTCCGATGTCCCCGCTACGTTCCTTCTCCGTGCTTACCACGAGTTTGATTTTTTTTTTAACTTGGGAGAGCTCTTTGAATGAACTCGTACCGTGGGACAGGGCTATTACAGTACCTTTCAAAAAGGTTCATGCTTTCTTCTGACAGCCTTGGATAGTTATCCTAAGCATTCTGTTTGCTCAACCACATTGCAGGTGTCAGGGGTTATGGGGAAAAGTCAGGAGAATGGGGTTGAGAAGAAAAGATAGATCAGCTATAATTGAATGGTGGAGTAGACTTGAAGGGCCAAATGGCCTAATTCTTTTGAATTTATGAACATAGAATTGCAGAACCATAAAGGATATGGAAATGGACTGATTGGCCCCTTATTGATCATTATTGAATTATCATACTCAAATGTGACTCTTCAGACTCTGCCAACTACTCTTTTGCAATTCTTAATGAATCCACCATAAAAAATAAACTGGCCAAAAAATCATCCTCATTGTTTGAGGCATTCTGTTTCCTTGACCCACCTCTGCTCTCAGCATCTTCACGACTCTTCGAAACACATATGCATCTCTGCAGTAAACAACCCCAGGCAGCGGGAATTAACCCCAAATTACCATGAACATGAAGCAGAATGAACTTTATACAAATTACGTCAAACAGAGCTGGGGAAACAAAAGTCTCACCCCAGACATATCAGAGACTGCACGCAGTGACGTCTTTCTTTAGTCCAATGTTTTAATGTAGGTTTGTTGATTGAATGTTTACATAGATTAATAGTTCAGTTTTATTTGTCATATGTAGGTTAACACAGGGTCAACGGTACAATGAAATGAGTTTGACAAGACAATGGGTCACCTCAGCAATGATATTACAAGGATAAAATTAAGGTTAAAAAAATGATAAGATAAAAGTGACATTGGTAGGTAAGAGACAATAATAAATAAAATAATCAACATATATGATGTGTTTATGAGTTCAGAAGCCTGATGGCATGATAACATCGGTAGTGGGGAAACTGCTAGAGTCAGTTATTAAAGATGGGATAGCAGAACATTTGGAAAGTGGTGAAATCATTGGGCAAAGTCAGCATGGATTTATGAAAGGTAAATCATGCCTGACGAATTTTTCGAGGATGTAACTAGTAGAGTGGATAAGGGAGAACCAGTGGATGTGTTATATCTGGACTTTCAGAAGGCTTTCGACAAGGTCCCACATAAGAGAGTATACAAACTTAAAGCACACGGTATTGGGGGTTCAGTATTGATGTGGATAGAGAACTGGCTGGCAGCCAGGAAGCAAAGAGTAGGAGTAAACGAGTCCTTTTCACAATGGCAGGCAGTGACTAGTGGGGTACCGCAAGGCTCAGTGCTGGGACCCCAGCTATTTACAATATATATTAATGATTTGGACGAGGGAATTGAATGCAACATCTCCAAGTTTGCGGATGATACAAAGCTGGGGGGCAGCGTTAGCTGTGAGGAGGATGCTAGGAGGCTGCAAGGTGACTTGGATAGGCTGGGTGAGTGGGCAAATGCATGGCAGATGCAGTATAATGAGGATAAATGTGAGGTTATCCACTTTGGTGGCAAAAACAGGAAAGTAGACTATTATCTGAATGGTGGCCGATTAGGAAAAGGGGAGATGCAATGAGACCTGGGTGTCAAGGTACACCAGTCATTGAAAGTAGGCATGCAGGTGCAGCAGGCAATGAAGAAAGCGAATGGTATGTTAGCATTCATAGCAAAAGGATTTGAGTATAGGAGCAGGGAGGTTCTACTGCAGTTGTACAGGGTCTTGGTGAGACCACACCTGGGGTATTGCGTACAGTCTCCTAATCTGAGAAAATACATTCTTGCCATAGAGGTAGTACAGAGAGGGTTCACCAGACTGATTCATGGGATGTCAGGACTTTCATATGAAGAAAGACTGGATAGACTCGGCTTGAATTCGCTAGAATTTAGAAGATTGAGGGGGGATCTTATAGAAACTTACTGATGTTGAAAAAATGGCGGCGCACACAGTTGCAGCGGCTCGATGTCCTCCCGGTCAGTGCTTCGTGTTTTTTGTGTATGTGTACGTGTTGTTTTGTGCCCTGTGTACTTACTGTCGGGCGAACAACGCCTACGGCCGGCAGGACCTTCTTAGGATCGGAGCCGGTCGCGAACGGGAGGTTACCGCCGAGTTTGTCCGCTCATATGAGATCCCGGCGGACATAGCAAGGAGCCCCGACTCTCCGTGGATCACCATCCCCGCGGGGAGGAGGCGAAGACGGCGCAGAGACAGAAGGCAAAAGCGAGGCTGCAGGGCCGGCGCGCTAGCGAGGCTACGGAGGCAGCCACTGAAACCACCGCTGCCCAGCCTGTTCCTAACGAACGCCAGATCCCTCGCTAACAAGATGGATGAGCTGAGGCTACAGACTGCAGCAAACAACGTCGTGAAGGACAGCAGTATCCTGTTGATCACGGAGACCTGGCTTCATTCTTTCATTCCGGACTCTGCTATCGAGCTAGCAGGCTACACAGCACAGCGTCATGATAGGACAAGAGACTCTGGTAAGAGCAGAGGTGGAGGGCTCTGTGTGTACGTGAACAACACCTGGTGTACAAACACAGTGATTGTGGACAGTCACTGCTCCCCGAACCTGGAGTATGTGACTGTTAAATGCAGGCCCATTTACCTCCCTAGAGAGTTTACTGTTGTCATGATAACTGCTGTGTACATACCACCGGATGCTAATGCTAACTCGGCTATCGGTCATTTGTATGGTAGCATTAGCAGCCAACAGAGCATATATCCTGACGGTGTTCACATCATAGCAGGGGACTTTAATCACGCGGACTTGAAGAAAATGCTGCCCAAATTCTACCAGCATGTTAAATGTGCTACAAGAGGAGCTAACACCCTGGACAAGGTCTACTCCAACATCAAGCTGGGCTACAGGGCTAGACCACTACCACACCTGGGCCAGTCTGACCATATGTCCCTGCTCTTAATTCCTGCATATGCCCCCCTCAGGAAAACCGCTCCTACTATTACAAAGACCATCACAACCTGGCCTGATGGTGCTTCTCAGCAGCTGCAGGACTGTTTCGACAGGACCAACTGGGAGGTGTTTGAACACCGGGACCTGGAGGTGTTCACAGACAGTGTACTGTGTTACATTAAAAACTGCATGGACACGGTCACAGTGGACAAACGCATCCGGGTCTACCCCAACCAGAAGCCCTGGATGACCCGGGAGGTCCAGCGGCTGTTGAAAGAGAGGAACACCGCTTTTAGGTCTGGCGACAGGGCTTTATACAGCACGGCCCGAGCTAACCTGAAGAGAGGCATCAGAGAGGCCAAATCAAACTACAGGAGGAAGATCGAGGACCACCTGGACAGTAATAACAGCAGGCAGGTGTGGCAGGGGGTCCAGTATCTCACCAACTACAAGACCAACCTTGGAGCTGTTGAAGGTGACGCCTCGCTGGCAGAGGAGCTGAACCACTTCTTTGCTCGCTTTGAAGTGGAGCCACCCGAGACAGCCACATCACAGCACATGGTCCGCAGCAGCCTAACCCTCAAGATAGAGGAGCATGAGGTGAGGCGCACTCTGCGGGCCATCAATCCAAGGAAGGCTACTGGTCCTGACGGCGTCTCTGGACGCGTGTTGAAGGACTGCGCAGACCAGCTGGCTGGAGTCTTTACAAGGATTTTTAACCAGTCTCTGGCCCAGTCCACTGTCCCACCCTGTCTGAAGTCCTCCACCATAGTCCCCTTGCCCAAAAAAACCAACATCTCCAGCCTCAACGACTACCGGCCAGTCGCACTCACACCAGTGGTAATGAAGTGTTTTGAAAAACTGGTCCGGGGTCATATCACATCACTTCTTCCCCGAAGCTTTGACCCCCACCAGTTTGCGTACAGAGCAAATAGATCTACAGAGGACGCTGTAGCCACAGCTCTCCATGCTGCACTGTCTCACCTGGAGCAGCGGGGGAAGCTACGTGCGGATGCTCTTTGTGGACTACAGCTCTGCTTTTAATACCATCCTTCCCCACAAACTGGTGGACAAACTGGGGGACTTGGGACTTCCACACTCCACCTGTACGTGGATAAATAGCTTCCTGTCGGGTCGCAGCCAGAGAGTCAGAGTGGGCCATCATACATCCACGGCCCTCAGCCTCAGTACCGGCTCTCCACAGGGCTGCGTACTGAGCCCCCTGCTCTACACCATCTACACACATGACTGCACCCCCGCCCACCACAGCAACACCATTGTCAAATTTGCGGATGACACTACGGTGGTGGGACTCATCTCCGGGGGGGACGAGTACGCCTACAGGGATGAGGTGGAGCAGCTGACAGTGTGGTGTGAAGAAAATAACCTGCTCCTCAACACCTTAAAGACAAAGGAAGTAATAATAGACTTCAGGAAGAACAAAACGGACATGGTACCATTGACTATCAGAGGGGACTGTGTAGAGAGGGTGGCGGATTTCCGCTTCCTGGGAATCCATATTGAGGAGGACCTGACGTGGAGCGTGAACACCACTGCGCTGCTGAAAAAGGTCCAGCAGAGACTGCACTTCCTGAGGGTGCTCAGGAAGAATAACATCACTCAGAGACAGCTGCTGTCCTTTTATCGGTGCTCCATTGAGAGCATACTAACATACTGTGTATGCGTGTGGTACACCAGCTGCACAGCGGCTCAGAGGAAAGCGCTCCAGAGGGCCATTAACAACGCCCAGATGATTGTCGGCTGCCCTCTCCTTACCTTGGAGGACTTACACAGTTCCCGCTGCACCAAAAAATCCCAGAATATCATAAAGGACATTTCCCACCCCGGACACTCCCTGTTTGAACTGTTGCCGTCAGGCAGACGGTACAGATCTACAAGGACAAGGACAAATAGACTAAAAAACAGTTTTTACCCCACTGCTATAAAAGCACTAAATGTAGCCGCCAAGGAACGCAGGGGCGATACAGACTAAGGGACTGTGGTAACTGTGGAATCGACAGAAGGATGGAGGGTTGGGTGTGTATGCGTGCTTTGTCCGTGATATTTATTTAGGTGTTTATCTTTAATATTTTACCTTGTATGTATCGTTAGCTTTTAGAAATGTTTGAATGCTGCACTGACTGGCTGACATTTTAAATTTCGTTGTACATGGTTCATGTTACAATGACAATAAAGAAACTATTCTATTCTATATTCTATTCTATTCTATTCTACACAATTCTTAAGGGGTTGGACAGGCTAGATGCAGGAAGATTGTTTCCGATGTTGGGGAAGTCCAGAACAAGGGGTCACAGTTTAAGGATAAGGGGAAAATCTTTTAGGACCGAGATGCGAAAAACATTTTTCACACAGAGAGTGGTGAATCTCTGGAACTCTCTGCCACTGAAGGTAGTTGAGGCCAGTTGATTGGCTATATTTAAGAGGGAGTTAGATGTGGCTCTTGTGGCTAAAGGGATCAGGGGGTATGGAGAGAAAGCAGGTACAGGATACTGAGTTGGATGAATCAGCCATGATAATATTGAATGGCGATGCAGGCTTGAAGGGCCGAATGGCCTACTCCTGTACCTAATTTCTATGTTTCTATGATAAAAACTGTTCTTAAGTCTGGTGGTGCGTGCAGCCATGCTCCTATATTGTCTGCCTGACGGGAACAAGGAGAACTGTCTGTGCTGGGTGGCTGTGGTCCTTGATGATGCTGTGTGCCTTCCGCAGGCACTGCTGGTGAAAAATTTCCTGAATGGCCGGGAGACAGTTGCCAATGATGTGCTGTGCCACCTTCACCACTCTCTGTAGTGATTTGCGGCTGTGGGCAGAACAGTTCCCTTACCAGACTATGATGCCGCCCGTCAGCAGACTCTCGATGGTGCAACTTTAGAGGTTTGTCAGGATGCCGGCGTTCATGCCAAACTTCCTCAGTCTTCTCAGGAAAAAGAGCCGCTGACGGGATTTCTTAGTTTATGGTGTCAGTGTACAGTATCCAAGAGAGGTCCTCAGTGATGTGCACACCGAGGAACTTGAAGCTGCTGACCCTGCTGAATCCTGTAGTCCACGATCATCTCTTTAGTTTTGCTGACATTGAGAGATTGGTTATTTTCCTGGCACCAGCTGTTTAGTGCCTTTACCTCCTCTCTATAGGCCGTCTCATAATTGTCTGTGATGTGGCCCATGGTGGTCGTGTCGGCAGCAAACTTTAAAATAATGTTGGAGTAGTGCTTAGCACCACAGTGTTGCGTTAACAGGGAGTACAGGACTGAGCACACAGCCCTGTGGTGCGCCTGTGTTGAGGATCAGTGAGGAAGAGGTGTGGCTGCCAATTCTCACCATCTGGTGCCTGCCCGTCAGGAAGTCGAATATCCAGCCGCAGATGGAGGTCTCCAGTCCAAGATCAAGGAGCTTGCGGACAGGTTTTGAGGGAATGATAGTGTTGAATGCCGAGCTGTAGTCAATGAAGAGCATTCTCACATATGTATTCCCTTTGTCCAGGTGGGTGAGTTTCTGCCTGTATGTAGGCAGCAGTAGGATGGAACAGTGGTCTGCCTTACCAAAAGCAGGGCGGGGGATGAGCTTGGAGCAGTCTCTGGATGGGGTGTAACAATAGTCTAGGGTCTGCTCTCCCCTGGTGGGAAAAGTGATATGTTGGTAATATTTTTGGAGGATCTTCTTCATGTTGGCTTTGTCGAAGACCAGAACAATGACCACAGACTCAGGGTTGGAGTTCTCCAGCTCATTTACTGTCCAATACAGTTTGTCCAGGGCTAGAGATTTATCAGCCTGTGGGGGGATGTAAACAGCTGTAAGGAAGACTGAGCTGACCTCTCTCGGGAGATAGAAAGGGTTGTTACGTACCTTAAAGTGGACCTAGAGGATATTATGGATGCAATATACCATAACAAGACAGCGTTGAGTGAGTAAAACAAAAAGTATGAAGGTAGACAAAAATAAAAATGTTGGAGAAACTTAGCAGGTGAGGCAGCATCTATGGAGCGAAGGAATGGGTGACGTTTTGGGTCGAGACCCTTCTTTAGAAAAGAAAAAGTATAGGCAGTTCCATAAACATGAAAGAAACATATATATTTAACGGAGAGATTTCTGGACAACATATGCAAATAAATGGTGGACAAAATTGCTATAGAAACTCAGCGGGTGTGGCAGCGTCTATGGAGTGAAGGAAATAGGCAACGTTTCGGGCTGAAACCCTTCTTCAGACTGAAGAAGGGGTTCGGCCAGAAACGTTGCCTATTTCCTTTGCTCCATAGATACTGCCACCCGCTGAGTTTCTCCAGCAATTTTGTCTACCTTCGATTTTCCAGCATCTGCAGTTCCTTCTTGAAAATATGCAAATAAATAATGACTGCACATAATTGGGCAAAATTATAAATCTAAACATAAATTATAAACATAAGTAATGACAACAATGGTAAAGGGCAGTTAAAGGGTTAATTTGATTGATAATCTGCTGGTCACATGCTGTCATGGAAGACATGCAAACTTCACGGAGGCAGAATCAGAGGTTAAGACTGATTTTGATTAGTATAGGTGTCAGACGTTATGGGAAGAAGGCAGGAGAATGGGGTTAGGAGGGAGAGAAAGATCAGCCATGATGCCTGTCCCACAGAGTTACTCCAGCATTTCGTGTCTACCTTCGATTTAAACCAGCATCTGCAGTCCTTTCCTACATATGATCATAAAGGTACTTTTTCCAAGACAAACCTCTAAGAGTCATAGTCATACAGCATGGAGACAGCCCTTCACCCAATTAGTCAATGCCAACTAAAATGCCTGTTCTTTGTTAGTCCCATTTGCTTGTATTTGATGACAGTAAATCTCCCAGGGTGAGCCTATTGGAGACACCAAAGACTGGGTGACTGTGAGGGAACACAACTGAGGGGAACCCCTCCAACCATGACCTCTTCATAAGAATGATTTCCCAGTTACAGATGTTTAATCTACATGTTCTGGTCAGAGATGTGCCAACTTTTCCTACTCTATACGTTGGGGTAGCTGGAAACCTCATCAAAATCAATGATGGGATCTGACCGTGGGTGGATTACAAAGGATCTACCCATCCTCAGTGTTTGCAACTAGAGGAAGTTTATGAGTACATGGTGTACTTGTAGAGTGGAATAGATAGGGTGAATGCATGGTCTTTTTCCCAGGATGAGGAAATTAAGAAATAGAGGGCATAGGTTTACAGGTAAGAGGAGAAAGATTTAACAGGGACCCATATAACCATATAACCATATAACAATTACAGCACGGAAACAGGCCATCTCGGCCCTACAAGTCCGTGCCGAACAAATTTTTTTTCCCCTTAGTCCCACCTGCCTGCACTCATGACCCGAGGAGCAACCTTTTTCTCACAGAGGGTGGTGGATATATAGAACACGCTCCCAGAGGAAGTTGTTGAGGCAGGTACAATCGCAACATTTAAAAGACACATGGACAGTTACATAGTTAGGAAAGGTTTAGATGGATGTGGGCCAAGCGCAAGTAAATGGGACTAGCTTAGATGAGGCATCTTGGTCAACCTGTTTTTGTGCTGCATTACTGTATGAAATACAAGTCCACTGAAATTGATTTACTTGTTTAAAACTCAAAATGTAGTGTGATTGTCACTTGGCTGTGATGGATACCTTTCAATTGCAGAATATGCCATTGTCTGAACTTTCTCCAGTTATCAGATGCAGATTACTCGCAACATAAACATGTTTCCTTCTTCTAGCTTCACAATTTGCAACTCTTCAATCCTTTTGTCCCGCACCCTTTCATCTCTTGCCTTTGTCCATCCATCTGCCTATGAATTAATTCTCTTAAACTGTATCACTCCTGGGGTGCTGCCTGACCCAGTGAGTTACTCCAGCACATTGTGTCATTTTTTGTAAGCGAACATCTGTAGCTCCCTGTTTCTCTAAATGTGGTTATCTGGTCCACATTTTTTTCCCCCATCTTTTTTGTGTAATTCAAGGATGAGCAATTTGTTGCTGTATTCTGCGTGACAGTTGTTTTGCTGATCTGTTTATTGTGGTTGAAATTGAGCTCTGAATATAATTAAAGAGTAATCTAGGTCAAGAACTGCATGGGCGGCAGTTCCCGTCATGTTTCCAGTATTAGACCCATGCAGGTCAGATCGATGGGCAACACTCAAGATCATGCACTGTCATCCTAGCAGGACATGTGGCAATTACAGCACACAGCCCAATGAACCAGCTTAAATTGCAATACCGTGTAGGAACGAACTGTCTATCTTCATCTTAAATTAGAATGCCCTTCTTTCGGCAAAGTTGCAACCCCGAATCACTTAAAGATTTGGGGATTTACAGTCTCAACCCAAAATGTTGCCTATTTCCTTCGCTCCATGGATGCTGTCTCACCCGCTGAGTTTCTCCCGCATTTTTGTCTACCTGGGGGTTTACAGAAACAATTTTTGTTTGCTTCAAAAATAAACTTTTTTCAAATAGCATAAACATGCAATACAAATCAGTGTAGGAAGAAACTGCAGATGCTGGTTTACACCGTAAATGGACACAAAAAGCTGGAGTATCTCAGCGGGTCAGGCAGCATCTCTGGAGAAAAGGAATAGGTGACGTTTCCGGTCGAGACCCTTTTCAGACTGAGAGTAGAGTGAGCTGGAACCGAGAGATATGAGAGATACGAAAAATCAGTGATGGCTTTCTTCACAGTCATTCAATCTAAGTGCTGGAGTAACACAATATCTGTGGAGGGAATGGATAGACAATGTTTTGGCTTGATACCGTTCTTCAGACTGAGTCAGCCTGAAAAAGGATTATGACCCAAAAATCGACTCCCTCCATGGATGCCGACTAACCCATTGAGTTACTGCAACATTTTGTGTTTAACTTAGCTTCCTACCTGCTAACTGGTCCTGCATTGAGAATTAAAATCTACTTTCCCTTAAAATAATCTCCCTCTCCTTAGAAGATGCCAACCTGCCCCACACACTTGAGCTTTTTATGGTTCATATTTTGCTCATGTTTCAGCCACTTTGCAAAGGCTTATATAATATCTCAAATCATAGAATTATTACGGCACAGAAGTAGGCCTATGGCTTATCAAACACATGTGACCTTTAACATGAGAAATCCAGCTATTTTCTTCTCCCACCCCTCAAGCCTTATAATGTTATTTTCCTTCAAGTAGTCATCAAATTGCTTTTTGAAAGCAATACTTGAATTGAGCAGACATTGCCGTGAAGAAAATAACTACGCTATATAAGCAAATTTTTCCCTTCATTTACTTTTGGACCTTTTTGCCAATTGCAAATGCAGCACATGGACCTTTTAAAATAATACCAGTAAATTCCTGCTGGTAAATTCCTTTGTTTAATAGTCTAAATCCAAAGCAGCAATTTCTGTAAATGAGCACTGTAAACTGTGACCGGTATTAGGTTAGAGTAATCGTGCTAACATAAGTTAACAAAAGCAAATAACGTGACATTATTAATTTAATGGTGTTGAAACAACATGGTATAGTCCAAAAAAAGATTTATGGAGCATATTTTAGGAAGTCCCAGCATGTTCTACCGACAATGAAAATTGTAGAAACACAATCACGTCCATAATAGAGGATGCTTGACAACCCATTTTTGCACATCAACCTCTCATAACAGCATTGAAAGAGTAATTAGATTTGCTGTATAGTGTAATTGTTCCATTCAATCCAGTGTCCAGAACACAGAAGGATTACCTTCCTGTTAGCTTGTGCATGATAGTGGTGGGGATAGGGTGCAAGTTCACAAGTTATAGGAGTAGAATTGGGCCATTTGGCCCATCGAGTCTACGCCATTCAATCATGGCTGATCTCTGCCTCCTAATCCCATTTTCCTGCCTTCTCCTCATAACCATTGACACCTGGTCTAAGTGGAGGAAGGTAGACTTCAATAGTTTAGAGATACAGTGTGGAAGCATGCCCTTTGGACCACTGAGTATGTGCCGACCAGCGATCACCTTGTATACTAGAACTATCCTACACATTAGGGACAATTTACAATTTTTACCAAAGCCAGTTAACCTACAAACCTGTTGCATCTTTGGAGTGTGGGAGGAAGCTGGAGAACCCGGAGAAAACTCACGCAGTCACGGGGAGAAAATAGAAACTCCATACAAACGCCACACATAGTCAGAATGGAATCCGGGTCTCTGACGCTGTAAGACAGTAATTCTATTGATACGCCACCGTGCTGCCTCTAAATTATTAATTGATTTATTATCTTCTATCACGTGTATTAAGGTACAATTACATTTTTTTCTGCATACAGATCAGTAAGATTATTGCTATAGATGTGAGCAATCCCAGAATGCATAGAAACAGCCCATTGAGTCCATTTGCAAGTCACCAGGTTTTGGCGCCATTTTCAAAGTCCCATCTGCAACTGGCCATCAAGGCACGTTATAGCCATTGCCTCCATCTGGATCACCAGTGAACTACGCCCCTCCCCTCGTCTGGCCACCTTCAGCCTTTGTGCACTGGGGTGCCTCTTGCAGCTGTCAAGGCCATGGAAGGTAAAACCCCCAGTTATTCTTACCAGCCCCTTGTCCCCTTGTCGACACCCTACACCATCCTCGATCCCGATCTTTGCGGGCGAACAGGAGATGAGCAGGCCGGTTCCCGGTGCTGCGGCTGGTGAGCCAGACCTGCTGCCGGGGTACAGCAGCAGCCCGCGGCCCTTCATGAGCTTCTGCCACGTGAGGCCCTTCTGGAGCTTTACCAGAGTACACCGAAAAGTGATTTACCTCCTTCTTCCTAAAGCCTCTCACTGGTGAGAGTTAATCCGTGCTGTAAAGAGCTCAGAGGCAGCACAGTGCTCAACAATTCATATTGCTGTCTCACAACTTCAGCAAACTCTCTTTTATACCTACAGCTCCTGTACACAGCACACGTCTTTCTGCCGTGGTATATTCCACATCTGAAGTTGCACCATTGCGGTGTCTGCTAGTTGCTCTGCTTTTCTCCTGCATCCCGACATACTGTAGGTTATGTGGCCTCTGTAAACTTCTGTTTGCTTTCAGTATGTGGCAAAAGAACCAAAAGGGAATGAATAGCAATTGGATTAAATGAACAGAGCATGGAAACCAGCCCTTTGATTCATTGTGTCAACCTGTTCTCACAGTTGTTCTATGATAGACACAAAATACTGGAGTAACTCAGCAGGTGAGGCAGCATCTCTGGAGAGAAGGAATAGGCGACGTTTCCGGTCCAGACCCTTCTTCAGACTGATTACAGGGCAGGGTATTCAGATTTGAGCAGAATTATGTTCAGTCAGTTGTGAACCTGTGCAATTCACTACAACCAAGGCTCAACTGCAGATTTCTCAATAACATCTTGTTTGTACAATTATGACATATGCGGCTGGAAGTTCTGGTGCGCCCTCTATGATGCATTGAATGGCCTAAAAATGGTGCACAAATGACCAGTTGTAACAGACTGGGTGCACCATATTTTAGACTTTACTTTAGACTTTAGAGGTACAGCATGGAAATAGGCCCTTTGACCCACCGAGTCCATGCCGACCAGCGATCACCATGTACAATAACACTATCCTAGACACTAGGGACTTTACAATTTTACCAAAGCCAATTAACCTACAACCTATGTGTCTTTGGAGTGTTGGAGGAAACTGGAGCACCCGGAGAAAACCCACAGGGGTCACATGGAGAATGTGCAAACTCTGAACTGACAGCACCCTTAGGCAGGATCAATCCCGGGTCTCTGTTGCGGTAAGGCAGCAGCTCGACTGCTATGCCACTGTGCTGCCCTATTTTTAAACCTTTTTGAAACGTGCTTTTTAATCTGACATTAGATTCGGGAGCTGAGTGGTTATGGGCCAGATGAGGTGTCACTGGGACAGGTGGAATTGTTCACAGGGTGGCTTCAGTGACCGGACTATTAGTGTGGTTGGAATCAGGAAGTGTAGTGGAGGTGGACTGCCGGTTGGTGCATGTGTGAGGTGAGAGGGAACAGACCAGCAGAGTGCTTCCCGGAATCAGGGGAGTGGGAGGCTGGTGGTTGGTATGTTGTGCTAGGTAGTGTGTTATGCTAGGTAGAGGTGGGATCAGAGGAAACATAGGGCTGAAGGCCACAACCATGGCTTGGAAGATGAGTATAGAAATTGGGATGTAATGTTAAAATTGTACAAGGCATTGGTGAGGCCAATTCTGGAGTATGGTGTACAATTTTGGTCGCCTAATTATAGGAAGGATGTCAACAAAATAGAGAGAGTACAGAGGAGATTTACTAGAATGTTGCCTGGGTTTCAGCAACTAAGTTACAGAGAAAGGTTGAACAAGTTAGGGCTTTATTCTTTGGAGCGCAGAAGGTTAAGGGGGGACTTGATAGAGGTTTTTAAAATGATGAGAGGGATAGACAGAGTTGACGTGGAAAAGCTTTTCCCACTGAGAGTAGGGAAGATTCAAACAAGGGGACATGACATGAGAATTAAGGGACTGAAGTTTAGGGTAACATGAGGGGGAACTTCTTTACTCAGAGAGTGGTAGCTGTGTGGAATGAGCTTCCAATGAAGGTGGTGGAGGCAGGTTCGTTTTTATCATTTAAAAATAAATTGGATAGTTATATGGATGGGAAGGGAATGGAGGGTTATGGTCTGAGCGAAGGTATATGGGACTAGGGGAGATTATGTGTTCGGCACGGACTAGAAGGGTCGAGATGGCCTGCTTCCATGCTGTAATTGTTATATGGTTATATGGTTATATGGTCTGGGGGTTGGGTTGGCAATAAGGTTCATTCATTAGGGGTGTGAGCCCTGGATTTAAGCAAGGAAGTTTGCTTAAATTGCAGATGGGCACTGGAGTTCATATGTTCATAATTTCGAGGAGCAGAATTAGACCATTCAGCCCATTTAGTTTGGTTTTCTGTCATGCTACCAAGTGAATAGCTTTAGTTGCATGCTATCCAGTCAGCAGAAAGACAATACATGATTACAATCGAGCCATTTATAGTGTATAGGTACATGATAAGGAAATAATGTTTAGTGCAAGGTCTGAACTTCAAGTCTACTCAGCCATTCAATTATGGCTGATCTATCTTTCCCTCTTAACCCCATTCTCCTGCCCTCTCCCCATAACCCCTGATACTCGTACTAATCAAGAATCCGTCAATCTCCGATGCATGTGATCTCTGAATGTGGTGCCCGTGCGATTCCAAGAGTGCCTAAGCACGGGTTATCGGAGAAAAAATAGTTCCAAATTTCCCATTAATGCTCTACTGGAATGTTGTGGATGAACATTGCCTACGTCAGTCAGGGTCACAAACAGTGACTGGCGACAGGAAGCGCCCCCCGTTTCAATGACCCGAGGGTCACAGAGTGGTGACCCTGTGATGGTCACAATCATGTGTCACTCTGGATGGGAAAAACAACTTTCAATCCCATAACCCTGAAGAAAACAACATTTTGCAGTTGAATTTCAAGAAAACAAGGTTTAGCATTGTTCAAATGCTATAACGGTACACAAAACATTAAACTGTCAGCTTTTTTTGTTTAGTGACGGGTAGGTTTGAATTGTTAAAACCAGGTCAAATTCCAATCTTCTGGAATAAGCTCAAACAAATCTAATTTGAAAAATGGTTCAGACATATATTTTAATAATTGCATATGGAAGGCATTTCTCTGGATGGGTCATTACAATCCAAAGTAAAGAAACATTAGAACTTAATTTGTTTCACAGAGACAAAACCTATCAAAGCCCAAATTCTGCACTGATATATATTGTACATTTGAAAGTTTAAAAAAAATGTATCAAAGAATGTTTCTTTATGCCTCAATACCTTAACATCTAACCTTTGAAAACTAACAGAAACTGTTTGTTTAACAGTAAATAACCCAGTTTTCCACTGAATGCCGTTTTGTTTTGTTCAAAGTACATTTTCCAGGAAATAAATGTTGACCTTTTTTTCAAGTATATTTAACAGCTCATGACTTGGCTCTTTGCGTGTTTTTGCTCATTGATAATGCCTGCAATAATCAATTCTAAATAATTACTTCTTAACTTTGTGCCTACAAGTGGAGCTGGCTAAATAATAATATTCTACTCTCTGTCTTTAAAAAAAAAATGTTTGAAGGCATCTTGCTTAAAATGTGAGAGTGTGGGTCCATCAGCAATTATTGATTACTAAAATAAATTAGAATTTTTCTTTCAAAACTCTACAGAAGACACATTGAGAAATATTTAACTGTTGCCTGAAGTGGAGATGAAGAAAATGTAGCTGCACTATTGCCTGAACACTTGACATTTATACTTCTAGTTTACAATCACCATCCTATAGCAATCAACTTATATTTTTCAGCAAGTTCTCACTTCAAATAGAATATAAGAAAATAGGGACAGGAGTAGGACTCATAGACTCTCACGTCTGCCCTGCTATTCGATATGATCAAGGCTGATCAGCCTCATCTTCTCTGCCCCAATTCAACATAGCCCTCAATTCCCCAATCTTACAAAAATGTTTCTCCTTCTCCTTTAAACACCAATGATATGGCCAACACAATCAACTGGAGCACAGAATTGCAGAGATTCACCACCCTATGTTAGAAGATGTTCCTATGCATCTCAATCTTAAATGGCCACTCCCTAAACTTATAGCCATGTCCCCTTCTTTGGACTGGGGGTGATTAGGGCCCGAGCCAGTTTTAAAACACGGATGGATGTTTGTGATCATGAGACAACAATAACCTTATTCCTGCACCAGTAGTCCAGATATCCCTTGTGGAGAATGCGGCACAGTAGGCCTTGGACAGCATCCAGACTTGAGCCGACAAGTGCTACATAACATTTCCACAAGCGGAATTTTCCCATTGATGAAAAATAAAAGAGTTATTCGTGTTTAAAAAATGTTGAGATTGTCTCTCCTGAAGGCCACGCGGAGGGACTATAAAACCGGGAAGTGTTGAGTGCCTCAGATAGTCTCTGCAAGATGGGGGAGCAAGAGGGTCACGTCTCTCAGTCTGAGCTGTGAATAACACTGAACACATGTCTACTAAACTGTGAGTTGTTTTACTGACATGTCAGTGCCCTTAATGTGGTTTGAAAATATAGTTTGGAAATGCAAAAGCTGTGTTGCCTTTAGTTTGGAAATGCTAAAGCTGTGTTGCCTTTGGTTTGGAGTGTTGCCTTTGGTTTGGAAATGCTACAGCTAGTCGCCTGTGTTGCCTTTGGTTTGGAAATGCTAAAGTTGCCTTGCCTAATTAAAGTTGCCTTGCCTAATTAAAGTTGCCTTGCCTAATTAAAGTTGCCTTGTCTTCTATATAATTAAAAGTCTAATCTTGACCACTTCCTGTTTGCACTTTATATCAATTTTAGAAAAAAAAACGCTACCACATACAGCTGTGATTTTTGGCCATCTTACTCAGAGCCCCTCTGCTCATCAGGTGCTGAGGATTTTTCTCATCGATGAAAAATAAAAGAGTTATTAGTGTTTTAAAAATGTTGAGCTTCTCTCTCCTGTCAATCACACCATGAAGGCCACGCCCCTTCTGGTGGGAGGGGGGAGGGACCATAAAACCCAGAAGTGTGGGCGTGGTTCAGTCTCTGCAAGATGGAGGAGGGAGAGGTCACAACTCGCTGTCTTTAGTGGCCTTGCACCCTGCTTGAAATGGTATGAAACTGCACTTGAATTTGGTGGCCTTGCACCCTGCTTGAAATGGAATTTCAAGGAATAGCCGTGAGTCAACTGCCAGCCCACCAGCTGTGAGTTAGTGAGCTCCCAGTACAACAGGCTTAAGTGACTGAGCAGCCAGCCCAAGAATCCATTCGGCGCACAATGTCCATACAAGCCCTCTGGAAACCAGTGGAATATTGCGTTGGGGGACCAGCCCTCCCGTGTGATGCTGGGACCCAACGGATACCACTTAGTCTAGTAAATACTAGAAGCATAAAAAGTAATGTCTATCGATGGAGACAACATTAATGTTAATATTAATATTTCATATCAATGATATTTAGTCAGAACCAGGAAAAGTTAGACTTAAACTATTTTTAGGATTCACTGAAAAGGGAAAGGAAGGAGAGAACCAGAGAGAAAGAATGGAATACAATGTAACAAAGTGTGGAATCATGCATTTTGGTAGTGGGAATAAAGGTGTAGTCTATTTTCTAAATAGGGAGAGAATCCTGAAGTCGGAGGTGTAAAGCAACCCGGCAGCAACCTGCGGATTGATTAAGATTGGACACTGCTGGAGGCTCAACAGATGCCGAGGAATGGGTCACCCACAGGAGTGTCCAAAATGGTCAAAGTACACTGTCGACCTCTTTTTGCTTTCCATCCAGAGATAGCTCCATGAGGATATTCCACTGCATGTTTCCTACTTTCCCAGCGAAGTCAGGGTTCTTATTCTCCCCATAACGTCTTGACTTCGGGTCTCAGGATAAAGAAACCTCTTCATTGCAGCTATGTCACCTCACCATCCCCTAGCTTTTCATGAGTTGTTGATAGGAAGCGATCCCTTATATTCAGTTTTCATGGATTTTACTGATCCGCTTTTACGAGTCCTTTTCATTGTTTAATCTTGAAGTGTAGAGTGGACCCGCACTGGCGATGTGTCTTCTTGACCAGTGTCCCTGAACCTGCAATAGTCAAATGATTTGTTAAACTGATACTTGGGAAAGTGTGGAGACACAGTTATAGCATCACAAGCAAATGTAGTTAAGTGGCAGATCACTGTAATCAAGCCTGAAGCTCGGAATTCAAGGCTCACTGTGATCTTGACTTTCCTTGGGTAAACCAGTTTCTACAGAATACCATGTGACGGGAGTTTTTGAGAAATGTCGTAAAAGTCCACAAGATGTGAGTGACGCAATGCACTGATCATTCCTTATGATCTGTTTGCACTGGGTTGCACAGGACAACAGGTACTCGCGTTTTCGAAACGTGACCTGTTGATGTGAACCCTCAGCGTGTCAAGACATTCACATATACACGAAAACTAGCGACATGAGTACTGAGTTTGCTTTATTCCCCCCACGAAATTATGTGTTGACCTCATGTGCCCCATGGTGTGGGCATAGTATACAAGGAAACACACGCTGTAGTCGTCCCTGCGACTTGACAAGATGCATCCATTTTCCATACGTATTGTGTGCTGCAGTTTCTCTCCGTGGGTCCCTTCCCATTGTAGGACGTGATGATGGAGGATCAGGAGGAGAGGGGGCATGAAGAAAGCGTTCAAACCATGCCCCTACCCATGGACTCGTGGATTTAGTCCATAATTTATAAAGGTCATGTTGGCGGACAAACACTGGATATTGATTTTCCCTGGCCCTCGGAGACATCAGCACGACTGGGGGGAGTAAACCTGATAAAAATATCTAGTAAATTGGTTAAAATGAAGGTTGACATTTTGGCTACCAATGGCACACCAGAAGTTGTCAAAACATGCCTGCAGCCTTTTAACGCATTAGTTAGCGGGGAATTGATTTTGGCACAAAACCAACACCATTGGGGAGAATGGGTTTTTCATCAGCTATTAAAACTCACTATAATCAAGAATGTTAATTTTTTTAATAAAACCTTAAGACACACTGGGAAAACAAATGGCTGGATTCCACAACACAGCAGAAATATGTTGAAGGCGCTGAGTTTTCTAATATTTTGCGGGTTTAAGCCCCAAGCGATTCCCGCCAAAATCAAAAACGTTGTTCTTTCCTCAGTCTTAATCTCAGCTTACTCACAATTTTGATTTAAACCAGAACCCTACATCCCCACCCAGGGTAGTATCTAGGCAAAAAGCAAGGGGAATTTATGTGTAAGTGGGGGCCCTTTCACCCGCCGAACAAACCTCCAACCTCTCTTAGGGGGAAACAAATGCTGGATGACCACGACAGGACACCAGACATGAAGCAGAGGCAAGTCCTGGAGTGAGGACTTGCAGCGAGGCATCTTAGAGATAAAAACAAAGGTCCTGGAGAGAGAATCAGGGGTGTGGCAGATGGATGTTTTGGTGTGGAGGGACAATGGACAGGTGACAATAAGTGATAAAACAGGTGGGGTTACCTTCTTTAGAAGTTAGATAAACAGTTAGAAGATTCCTGAAACGAAACAATGTCCTGTCTATCCCAAATTTAATCCCTCCCATAGGTGCTGCCCTGAGCAAAACGAAGCGTGTCAGTCGAAGGTTTCACCGTGTGTAAAGTCGGAATTCAGTGAAGTTTAGAAATTATTAGATCACGTGTGGCACGAGAGGTAATAGTGAAAAAGCTTTTGCTTCACATGCCAAGCTAATCAGCAGAAAAAGACAAGAACCGATGATTACCGAATCGAGACAGTGTTTACACAGGGTATAGAATACATAATGAGGGAAATGATGCCAAACGTCTGTAAGTACAAAGTAAAAACCAGTAAAGTCCCCCTGCCAAATCAAAGAAGCAATAGTCCCCGAGGGTCACTAAATAATGTAGAGAACATTCAGTGCTATAGTTCAACGCAACTGCTCTCTCAGAAATATAGAACAGTAGAACAAAAATAGGTGCAGTGGGTAGTAGTGGTAGGGTGGATTCAGTTGCCTGATAAGTTACTGGTTGAAGGCGGTTGGGAAGGTGTGGCATTTCAGCACACTTCTATAACCGTTTTTTGAAACATGTGATGGGGAGAGGGAAGACGGGAGGGGAGTGCGCCAGGGGTGGGTGTATGACCGTAGATGCCTTTGCGATCGGGTGCTGCGACTATAAATGCCCCAATGTTCGAGGTAAGCGTGTGAGAATATAAAGGTTGAGTCCCCCACTGTTTCAAGGACAGTTTGGATTCGAGTTTTGGGTGATGCTTCCTGGGATTGCCGGGGAGATGTGGAGTTTTACAGTTGCAATAAGCAGAGCGTTTGGAAGTTACAGTGTGGATTCAAGTGACCCACTATCAATAGACAACTGCAGGGGGGGGAGTAGGCCAGTTTACGGACAAGCCTTCGCAGCCCAGCAACAGGCTGCTTCAATCAATGATCAATGCAATAGGATCATTCGAGTCAATCGGTATTCTACCGTCCCTGCCTTCTCAACATATCCCCTTATCTAGACTATTTCGCCTACCGTTAAAAACCTATTCTAGCTCTCTCTTGGAACTCATACCAGGAACCTCCCTCCACCGCCCTCTGAAGCAGAGAATTCTACAGACTCACCATCGTGTCTGTGAGAAAAAGTGTTTCCTCGTCGTCCGTTCAAATAGCTTTACGTACTATTCTTAAACCCGTGGCCCCTGGCTCCCCACTCCCCAACCCATCCATCAGGACACATGCATCAGCCTCTAGCTGTCCAAACCATTAATCAATCTCTACATGTTTCAATGAGACACCTCCCTCATCCGTACTAAACGCTCTTCTGAGTGTACAAAGCCCAACTGCACCCCTCCATTCTTTACCCTCCTTATGTCTTAAACTCAGCATATGAACGGTCCCGCCAAAACATCAGGAAACATTCATCCGGCCAGTCTACATTGGGGGTCCGGTGAACCCTTAACATCCCTGTGTCAACCCAAAGGTGCTCTGCAATCCTTTCAATAACTTCCCTTTTTCCCAACTTGATGCCATTTAGATAGTAATCTGTCTTCCTGTTTTTGCGTGGATAAAGTGGATAACATCACATTTATCCGCATTAAACTTCATCTGTCATGCATCTGCCCACTCCCCCAGTCACCCTGCATTCTCATAGCATCCTCCTCACAGTTCACACTACCACCCAGCTTTGTGTCATCTGCAAATTTGCTAATGTTACTTTGAATCTCTTCATCCAAATCATTGATGTATATTGTGAATAGCTGCGGTTCCAGCACTGAGCCTTGCGGTACCCCACTCGTCACTGCCTGCCATTCTGAAAGGGACCCGTTAATCCCTACTCTTTGTTTCCTGTCTGCCAACCAATTTTCTATCCATGTCAGCACTCTACCCCCAATACCATGTCCCCTAATTTTACCCACTAATCTCCTATGTGGGACCTTATCAAATGCTTTCTGAAAATCCAGGTACACTACATCCCCTGGCTCTCCCTTGTCCATTTTCCTAGTTACATCTTTAAAACTTTCCAGAATATTTATCAAGCATGATTTCTCCTTTGTAAATTCATGCTGACTCGGGCCGATCCTGTTACTGCTATCCAAATGTTCGGCTATCTCATTTTTTATAAGTGACTCCAGCATCTTCCCCACCACCGATGTCAGGCTAACTGGTCTATAATATACAAAAACACATACAAAGTTCCATGTAAAGGCTTGTTAAAAACATTGTAAAGCAGGAAAATTGAGGCCCAAATCCTTTATAAACCATCTACCTTTTATCCTAAATTTATGCCTCCTGGTTTTATGTCCAACTCCATGGGGAATAGATTATAACCATCAAATCCATCTATGCCCCTCATGATAGTGCCTGCCTTAATTAAGTCCCACCACTGCCTTTTTTGCTCCAATAAAAACAAACTCAGTCTGTCCTGTGCATTTATGTCATGTCTTATTACTTGACGCCCATGGAACAAAGGCTGCAGTGGCAGCATGAATAAAAGCTTGGCTCTACAAGACAGCGTCAGGGCAACTTATATGATTGGAGTGTGGTAACTCTTTAAAGTATCTTCACCAAGACCTCTGTAGTTCAAGAGGGCAGCTTACCCCCACCTTCTCAAGGGCAATTGGAGACGGCAATAAATGCTACATTCCATAAATGTGTACATGAAAATAAACTGAAGAGAATGTGATCATGAAATGTTCATGGCATAATAAAGTATGCATTTATGTCGTGGAATAAAGAAATACAAGAAAAAACTTGCTATTTTACATCTTCCTCCGTGACCTCAGAATGTCCCAAAGCATTTTACAGCCAAAGAGAGGTTGGCAAGACATTCTAGCTTGTCCTCTCCCACTGGCACAGACTTCACGCTGCTTCTCTGGGCACCTGCTGGATTCAATGCATCGGTTTAATTGGCAGTGTGTGTTCATGTCAGGTTTGTGGAAGATTTATGGGCGGGCAAGGGCCAAGGATGGCCAGTTCAGGCAATGGGACAGATCCAATGTGATTCGGCCCAATGTACCTTCTGTGGTCAAACATTTCTTATTTTCTACTCGACTCTAAAATGGCTTATGGCTCCAACTGATTGATTTATCTGGAGAAAAGGCAATTCAGTTTCAACAAGAGATATATTCTACCCCTGGTAAATAAAATGTCCAACATGGGACAAATGACATGATTGATTAAATCTTCTTCTTGCGTATGGCATGCACAGCCTAAAGTTGTAGGACGACTTGTTCTATTTGATCTTAATTGATTGTGCATGCCGGGTTGATTGCATTCATGGATAACAGGGAAGTGTAACATATTTTTGTGGTTTTGGAAACTACTACGAAGATGTAAACTCCAACAAAAGCTGTAATGTGATGTTTTTAAGATCTGCATCAGCAACCACTGCAGGAAGTTGATGAAGTAGTCTGACCAAACATAGACAAGCAACATGCAGCCACAATCTAATCCATGAAGTACAAAGAGTTTGTTCCTTATTTACTTCTCATGATCAGGAGCCACAGAAACCAAAACTAAATGTAAACAGGAAACAGCTATAATTAGAAATCAACTTGTGTGCTTCATTTAATCTGTGAATGCCCCCAATGTCAAATTGGTGTTGCACACTTAAAAAATATTTTCTTCATAAATCTGTCATTAATCTGGACATTTTCTCCAAAAGATAATTTATTTCCTCCCCTTATTTTCTTTGGTAGCTATAAATTGCAGTATTGTTTTCTCATCGTTTGCAGCAACAAACCTAAATTTAGTTATCAGTTAAATCTGACAACAGATATTAATGTGTCTTCAATAGATTATCGGCGCTCAACTATAATATCACTTGAACTTTAGAATAATGCTACATCAAGTTAATTAACTTGTACTTAAAAAGTTTAGATATGTTATTGTGGTTAAACTGAGGTTTCAAAGCTTTTCTTAAAAAAATACTGTTCAGTAAATGTACTTGAGGTCCTGCCTTCTTTTATTTAAAAATAGGATACGGACCACATTGAATGAAATGCAATATCTAAGCGAAGATTTCACAAGATGTAAGGGACTTGCTGTGTAAGGAATGCGTTGAGAAATACTTTTTGAACAACCCTCAAATTTGACAGGATATGTGAAGGGAATAAGAAAAATAATACTTTTGAACACTTCTTCTCCCCACATCTACAACATCCTAGCTAATTATCTCTAACTTCTTCTAGTAGAAATAGAATTTAGAGATATTATAATTAGTTATCAAACCAGTGGGGGATGTAGTGATGGGTTTAGTTTAGTTTAGTTTAGAGATACAGCATGGAAAAAGGCCCTTCGACCCACCAAGTCTGCACCAACCAGCGATCCCCGCACATGAACACTATCCTACACACACTAGGGACAATTTACACATTAACACACAAACCTGTACGTCTTTGGAGTGTGGGAGGAAACCAAAAGTCTCAGAGAAAACCTATGAGGCCACGGGGAGAAAGTACAAACTCTGTATATCAACATCCATAGTCAGGATCAAATCTGGGTCTCCGGGATTACAGCGCTGTAAGCCAGCAACTCTACCGCTGTGCCACTGTGCCCTAATGATGAGGAGGACTGAGGGCGTGGGGAAAGCAACAAGGCTGAGTGGAGGACAAATGATTAAATGAATACGATTGTGTTGTTATAAATATATAAGCTAGTACTTGGGTCCAGCACATTGATATATTTGATAACATAAAAGAATGGTGGCCAACCAAGCGAGAATGGGAGGAGGTGGGTGGTGGAATGTGAAATATTTCAATCAATAGTGCTGCGGATATACTTGGTGATTGAATGGCAGCCTGAAGCAAAGCAAGAATTTAATTGTCCTATCTGGGACACATGACAATAAACTCTCTTGAATCTTGAATCTTGTTTTGAGTGCCACCTGGTTCTTTTTATTGAAGAAGCAGGGTTTTGAAAATGTATTTCTCCTTGTTTCTAGTAGAAAGGACAAGACATGAAGAAGGCAGAGGCAGGGAAAGGAAATAGGTAAACTATCTCTGCAGAAATACTCAAGCATAAGAACACAAGCAAAACGATCAGGAATAGTTTACTATGCCCCAGGCCTTATATCCTCACTGTGCCAGTTTCTAATAGCCCTCATCCAGCTCCATAGCCATCTGGCAGAGGAAATCCCAGAGATTCCCCACCTTATTTGAGAAGAGCATTTAAAAGCGAAAGAAAAAAGATTCAGACTTGTATGATCAAGAAGGCCTTCATTATTGCAGCTCCCAAAATCTGAATCGCTGCAAGAACTCACTTATTTTCTCTGAATCCATTCAAAGGATAAAAAAGGTTATAGTCACAGATTCTGGATCCAAGCCGAAACGTCACATTCCTTTTCGCCAGAGATGTTGCCTGACCTACTGAGTTACTCCAGCATTTTGTATCCATCTTAATATTCACTGATATGAACTACACTGCTGATCAAGGCCAATCGAAGTTACAATAAAATGTCAAAATTATTGTTATGTTAGGATTAGTCCCAAGCCTCTCATTCTATTAAAGTTAAGATTTTTGTACTTTTCAGTTGAGATAGTTTTCATACTATGTACATTTTTTTTCATCATTACAGCCTTGAGGATATGTTTATGTTGGTCCTGTCTTACATCTTAATGTGCTCAGCAATAATGTGGCTGGGTATGGATTGCTGACTCTAATGGAACCGTACACAGCATGAGTCATCACCGTTAAGGAGAAAGAGAATAAAATAAATTCTAAAATATTCAGCCAAGTTCTCTAGATTGAAGTTGGGCTGAAAGTATAAAGAATAACTGTGGACAGACCCATTGTTGTAATGCTATGCTTGAGTAGTGAACCTTTTCTAAGACAGTGGCCGATTACTGTGCACTTATCCTTTCTCCCTCAGCCAGAAGGATCATTAGGTATCAACAATCAGTCATTTAATCATAGCAATGGAAGCACAATGGTGATGTCAATGCTCTAGTGATCCCAAGGCTCAGACTAATGACTGAGACATTTAATTCAGTTAATTAATAATCTGGAATAAAAATCTGGTGAGTAACGTTGACCAGTTTATTGAATAAGTCCGTCATTAATACCTACAAGCAAGTAATTACAATTTCGTTACCATATCCGGCCTATATTGTGACTCTAATCCCATGGTAAATTGAACTTAACTGCACTTTAAGCAAATCTCATAGATGTACCATAAACCAATGTCAGAACACTGATAACAAACAATGCATTTGAGCATCGGCTGAGCACTGATTTGGAACCGACCATGTATCAACACCGTGGGAGTCCTTTCACCGCAAGGACTGCAGCACTTCTAGCAGGTACTTCATCACCTCCAACAGCTTTGGGATGGGCATTAAGTCTTGGCCTTGCCACAACTGCCAACATCCTGCAAACAAATAAAAGTAAACTTAATAATTGATATTAACTGCAGTTTCGGTAGAATGCAAAACAAAGTTGGCTGAGGGAACCTTGGTGTACATGACAATAATAAAAAACCTAAACATAAAATGAGTTAATTCAACATGACTGGAAGTCTGCATTGCTTGCATTCAATCAATAGGAAATAAATGTTACTAGCTAATTTGAAGTTGGTTGTGTAAGAATGAATAATTTCCTTATATACAGTCATTAATTAAACATTACTGAGATATCTAGATCAATTAGAGGAACTTGTAGACCTAGAACCCATTGTGGGCTCCAACTTTCCAGAGTCATCGATGCCCGCTCTGCTTTGTTCTGCACCTTCTCATACATCCAGTTTCCCTCGCCCTGACTCTCAGTCAGATCAAGATTCAAGGTTCAAGTTTATTTGTCACATGTGAAATTAATTTACCATGCAGTGTTACAATTAAAAAAGGACATAATACACAACATAATTCTATACAGACATTCACCACAGATTTGAAGAATCTCGACACAAAACGTTACCTATTCCTTTTCTCCAGAGATGCTGCCTGACCCACTGAGTTACTCCTGCAGTTTGTGTCTATGTTCAGTGTAAAAAAGAATCTGCAGATCCTTCTTATACAACCTGTAGAAGTTGGTTCAGCATTGGCACCCACTCTGGTTACAGTCACCCACTGGTGGCTGGAACTGGCAATGGGTGCTATTCATTCAGAATAGCAGAAAACTTTGCAAATAACCACGTTTGTTTGGAAATTGTGGGTTAGCTGAACAGGTCAATCCCTTCCCTTTGTTAAACCAGATCAAGGCAAAATTTGGAACCAAAGAATGTTTCTCTATTTGTTATGATAAAATATATTGGATTTTTTCGGAATCTAACTGTTTGGTCTTGTGCATCTAACACTCAAGAACATGACTATAAAGTTGTTACTTAAAGCTATCATTTTGACAATAATGTTCTTTGAGGTCAACCATCGCCTGAGTTGTGCCAGCAGAGCCTATGCCAGACTCAGGAAAAGAGTCTTTGAAGACAGAGACCTAAAGGCTCAAACAAAACTGCTGGTCTACAGAGTGTTGTCCTCCCCACCCTGTTGTATGGAGCCAAGTCATGGACCACCTACAGCATACACCTGAGAGCCCTGGAACAATAACATCAAAGATCCTTACAAAAGATTCTGAGGCTCAGCTGGGAGGCCAAACGCACCAACATCAGCCTTTTGGAGGAAGCCAACATGACCATCAACACACATCTCCTGAAACAAATCCTGAAACAAATCCTGTACTCTCAATTGAACAAAGGTCGGCGAGCCCCCGGCAGGCCAAAGAAACGCTTCAAGGCCAACATCAAGAACAGTCTGAAGAAATTCCACATCACATCAAGCAACTGGGAGCACATTGCCCTGGACAGGTGCTCTTGGCAGAAATCCGTGCAGGAAGGAGCTGCACATCACAAAATGGAACTACACCATGTTGCAGAGACAAAGCGACAGCGCCGTAAGGAGAGAGAGAAGGGGTCTCGACGACTACCAACCACCGCCAGTCTCCACTGCCCATGTTGCACCAAGGTGTGGGGATCGTGGATCAGCCTCTACAGATATCTGCAGACTCACAAGTAGCCAACCCTATGGAGAGGAGAGGAGAGGACAGTCATACTCATTTCGATTGACCGCTGATGAACTAACTTTTATGTTAGAAATCATTGTTGACATTTTTAACAGAATCGCTTTTACAGAATCAAACGACATTGCTTTCTTCTTTGATGGTGTGTTGTCCTTTAAGAACGTTTAGTGAGATTATTCCTGAATCTTTTGCTTTATGCTTTCAACCTCCAGATGGCAGCAAAACCCTGAAAATAACACATAGAAATATAGAAACATAGAAAATGAGTGCAGGAGTAGGCTATTCAGCCCTTCGAGCCAGCACCGCCATTCTATATGATCATGGCTGATCATCCAAAATCAATACCCCGTTCCTGCTTTCTCCCGATATCCCTTGATTCTGTTAGCCCTAAAAACTATATCTAACACTGTCTTCAATACATCCAGTGAATTGGCCTCCACTGCCTTCTGTGGCACAACCAGACGTGCAGTTACTATGATGATCAAGTTTTTAATTGCCTTTGAAAGTCTGTATAATTTGTTTGCTTTAAGAAAAAAATATAGGAATCAGCAAAGTTGAACAAAAATAGCAAATATTTTAATCATTACGTATTCGGTAATTAACTGGAGTGACAATTTTATGGCTTTCAAACTTAAAGCAATATAGAAATTTAAATGGTAATGTCATCTCTGCCCAAACAAAGACTAAAATGAGATTTATAAGAAACTAGACCAAGTGGGATCCATTGGGTCCAGTTTCCTCATCACATAATTCCACACTCATCCGTTCTTCCAACGCAACCCGTTTCCACCACTCACCCGTTCCACCAACGGAATATTCCACCACTCACCCATAGCCCCCAACTGCACAGGCGCGGCTCTTTTGCCCTCATCCCCCAACACTCCCTGCCCCTCCTCTTCACCCTCACTCTCCTCTCTCCTCTCCCCTCTCCCCTCTCCCCTCTCCCCTCTCTCCTCTCCCCTCTCTCCACTGCCCTCTGCCCTCTCCCCTCTCCCTGCTCTCCCACTCCTCACCTCTCCCTTATCGCAATTGTTAAACTGATAAATTCTTACTTTAAGAAATCAGTATTGCGACCTTTGCCCATTTAGTTCTGGAGCAAACTTACAATTGTGGGTGTTTTTGCTGCTTTTGGCTTAAAATGTAAAATACAAATCATATTTAATTTAGCACAGAAATTTGTTTAATTAAATATGGGCAGCAAGGAGTTGAGGAGAAGAGAAATGGGGGGATTTTGTTGTGAACATAAGGAGATTGAGAGGAAAAATGAGGAGTGAGGCAGATATATGGGGAGGGGGATATCAGAGGGAAGTGTTGAAACCTTCGTTGGAACCCATCAGGTGTCTCAATCTGGCTGTAGGATTGATTCATGGTTTACAGATGTTGCAAACTATACGTGTGTTGTCATTCTGTAAGAGGGAATATGCCAACATCAATGTTAGATATTCAATGAAATTTAAAAAAACAATGTTACAAAAGAGTCCCTGAAATTCAATTCTGGTTTAATGCTTTCATCCAGGAGTTACAGCGCGGAAACAGGTGCCACTGTGCCGTCCTCTGGTCCGTTCTTGACTTTCCATGTGATTTGGTATCTTTTTAAAGGTGAGTTAAAGGGTGGCACAATGCTTAGGGTGGCACACTGGCGCAGCGGTCGAATTGCTGTCTTACAGCGCCAAAGACACAGGTTTCATCCTGACTGCAGGTGCTGTCTGTACGGACTTTGTACGTTCTCCGGCTACTCTTTTTCATCCTACACTCCAAAGATGTACAGGTCAGTAGGTTAATTAGCTTGGTATAATTGTAAAATGTCCCTAGTGCATAGAATAGTGTTAGTGAACAGGGTGATCATTGGTTGATGCAGACTCGGTGGGTCGAACGGCCTGTTTCCACGCAGTATCTCTACGGTCTAAAGTCTAAGCAAAGGTCTTAAGCACGTTAAGTCAGAAAAAAACATGAGTTGTTTATGTTGATGACATCATTACATGCATGAGGTATGATTGGGAAATGATGACCTTGACCGGCTGAATCATGACAGGAAGTACCAGCTCCAACATGTTCATGGGCAGGATTTCAAAAGCAAATATACACACGTACAAACGTCAAAATCTTTACAAAGACGTGCAACATATTTATTACTATTCCATTTTCTGTGCATATTGGATAAGCAAAATACATTTTATGCACGTAGTGTTGTTTTTGGTATTGTGTGCTGAGGAGTAGTTCATTCAGAGGCCACTGCATCCTTGAAAGGAAATTAGAAATGGAGAAAGGTACAGGCCACTGGGAGAGAACAAAACATCGGGATTACTTTCAGATTGCTTCAGATGGAAGGAACTCTTTCTGTGATATGTGCTGGGTGAGGGAGAAGATCTGAATTGTCACTTTAGAATTACTTTGAAGAGCTTTGAAGGACTTCGAATAACCAAACTTGGACCTTGTATTTTTAGTTCAAGGGTACAGCATAGAAACAAGCCCTGCAACTCACTGTGTCCTCACCAACCATCGATCTTCCAATCATAGTAGTTCTATGTTATCACACTTTCGCATCCACTCTCTCCGCATTAGGGGCAATTTACAGAGTCAATTAACCTACAGACCTACATGTGGGAGGAAACCCATGCAGCACAGAGACAATATGCAAACTCCACACAGATGGCACCTGAGGTGAGGATTGAACCCTGGTGCAGTGAGGCAGCAGCTCTACCTGCTGCACCATTGTGCTACACTGAACATATTCAGACATATTTTTCCATGCTGCCCATAACCATTTTCCATTGTTTTCCAAAAAGCCCGATATCAAATTCCTGAATTAAAAAAAGGAGGATTAATTGACGTCTTGATAACATGGTATCGGCGCAGCAATTTGATTTGAATCTCGGGCCACAAAGCTCAAATTGTGGGCTGAATTTTAACTTCCTGATGAATTGAGAAAGGATGGTAGTTTTACTGGAAAATTACAGAAATTTTCAGCAGTGTAGTCATAGTGTCTTACAGTGTGGAAACAAGCCCTTCAGCCTAACTTGCGCACACTGAACAACATATATCATTTACACTAGTCCAACCTACCTGTGTTTGGCCTACATCCCTCTAAACCTTTCTTAGCCATGCCTTTGACATGTTGTTATAGTATCTGACTCACCAACCTCCTGTGGCAGCTCGTTCCATACACCCACCCTGTGTGAAATCAAGAAGCCCTGATGAATACAAACTTGGACTGTGTTACATAGAAAATAGGTGCAGGAGTAGGCCATTCAGCCCTTTCAGCCATCACTGCCATTCAATATGATCATGGCTGATCAGCAAAAATCAGTATACTGTTCCTGCTTTCTCACCATACCGCTTGATTCCGTTAGCTCCAGCAAGCTATATCTAACTCTCTCTTGAACACATCCAGTGAATTGGCCTCCACTGCCTTCTGTGGCAGAATGGCCAACTGAGAGAATGGAGCAGCTGGGCTTGTATACTCTGGAGTTTAAAAGGATGAGAGAAGATCTTATTGAAACATATAAGATTATTAAGGGTTTGGACACGCTAGAAGCAGGAAACATGTTCCCGATATTGGGGGAGTCCAGAACCAGGGGCCACAGTTTAAGAATAAGGAGTCAGCCATTTAGAACGGAGGTGAGGAAACACTTTTTCACACAGAGAGTTGTGAGTCCGTGGAATTCTCTGCCTCAGAGGGCAGTGGAGGCCGGTTCTCTGGATACTTTCAAGCGAGAGCTAGATAGGGCTCTCAAAGATAGCGGAGTCAGGGGATATGGGGAGAAGGCAGGAACGGGGTACTGATTGGGGATGATCAGCCATGATCACATGGAATGGCGGTGCTAGCTCGAAGGGCTGAATGGCCTATTCCTGCACCTATTGTCTGTTGTTTATTGTCTATTTCCACAGATTCGCAACTCTCAGGGCGAAAAGGTTTTTCCTCATCTCAGCCCTAAATGGCCAAACCCTTATTCTTAAACTATGACCCTTGGTTCTGGACTCCCCCAACATCAGGCACATTTGACCTGCATCTGGCCTCTCCAATCCCTTAAGAATTTTATATGTTTCAATAAGATTCCCTCTCATCCTCCTAAATTCAAATGAATATACTGTAAGCCCAGACGATACCTTATTTCATCATATGCAAGTCCTGCCATCCTGGGAATTAACCTGGTGAACCTACGCTGCACTCCCTCAATAGCAACAATGTCCTTCCTCAAATTAGGAGACCAAAACTGCAAACAAGTGGTGGTGGTGGAGGAGGTAGATACTGGTGTTTGCCTTTTTGATAGGCACATGGATATGCAGGGAAAGGAGGGATAGAAATTATGTGCAGGCAGAGAACTTTAGTTTATCTTGCAGTCATGTCCAGCACAGACATTGTGGGCTGAAGGGTGGTGTACTGTTCTTTGTTTTATAATTATAATAAGGAAGAACAATATATAGCTGATGAACAGTGGTGCACGTTAGAGGTGTTGGTCTTGAGCACAATTCTGAAAGTATTTGCAATAATGCTTTCATACAGGGGCATGCCTCATTAAGGGGCAGCATGTGTACGCAGCGGTTGAGTTGCTGCCGTACAGCGCCAGAGACTCGGGTTCGATCCTGACTAAGAGTGCTATCTGAACAGAGTTTGTACGCTCTCCCCGTGACCTGTGTGGGTTTTCTCCTGGTGCTCCGGTTTCCTCCCACATTTCCGGTTTCCTCCCACAAAGACGTACAGGTTTGTTGGTTAATTGGCTTAGTAAAATTGAAAATTGTCCCTAGTGTGTGTAAGATTGCATTAGTAGAAACATAGAAACATAGGAAATGGGTGCAGGAGGAGGCCATTCGGCCCTTCGAGCCAGCACTGCCATTCATTTTGATCATGGCTGATCGTCCCCTATCAATAACCCGTGCCTGCCCTCTCCCCATATCCCTTGACTGCACTAGCCCCTAGAGCTCTATCTAACTCTCTCTTAAATCCATCCAGTGAATTGGCCTCCACTGCCCTCGGTGGCAGGGAATTCCATAAATTCAGAACTCTCTGGGTTAAAAAGTTTTTTCTCACCTCAGTCTTAAATTACCTCCCCTTTATTCTAAGACTGTGGCCCCTGGTTCTGGACTCGCCCAACATTGGGAACATTTTTCCTGCATCTAGGTTGTCCAGTCCTTTTATAATTTTATATGTTTCTATAAGATCCCCCCTCATCTTTCTAAACTCCAGTGAATACAAGCCTAGTCTTTTCAATCTTTCCTCATATGACAGTCCCGCTATCCCAGGGATCAATCTCGTGAACCTACGCTGCACTGCCTCAATCACAAGGATGTCCTTCTACAAATTAAGAGACCAAAACTGTACACAATACTCCAGATGTGGTCTCACCAGAGTCCTATACAACTGCAGAAGAACCTCTATACTCCTATACTGAAATCCTCTTGTTATGAAGGCAACATTCCATTAACTTTCTTCACTGCCTGCTGTACCTGCATGCCAAATTTCAGTGACCGGTGTACAAGGACACCCAGGTCTCGCTGTACCTCCCCCTTACCTAACCTAACCCCATTGAGATAATAATCTGCCCCCTTGTTTTTGCCACAAAAGTGGATAACCTCACATTTATCTATATTGTACTGCATCTGCCACGCATCTGCCCACTCATTCAACCTGTCCAGGTCACCCTGCAACCTCCTAACATCCTCTTCACAGTTCACACTGCCACCCAGCTTTGTGTCATCTGCAAACTTGCTAGTGTTGCTCCTAATTCCCTCTTTCAAATCATTAATATATATGGTGAACAGTTGTGGCCCCCAACACCGAGCTTTGCGGCACTTCACTCGCCACTGCCTGTCATTATGAAAAGGACCCGTTCACTCCTACTCTTTGCTTCTGGTCTGCCAACCAATTTTCTATCCATGTCAACACCCTACCCTCAATACCATGTGCTCTAATTTTAGTCACCAGTCTCCCGTGCGGAACCTTATCAAAGGCTAGCTGAAAGTCTTGATAAACTACATTCACCCCTTCATCCATTTTTCTTGTCACATCCTCAAAAAATTCCAGAAGATTAGTCAAGCATGATTTCCCTTTCATAAATCCATGTTGACTTGGACTAATCTTTTTACTGCTATCCAAATGCCCCATTATTACCTCTTTAATAATTGACTCCAGCATCTTTCCCACCACCGAAGTCTACCTGGTCTGTAATTCCCCGTTTTCTCTCTCTCGCTCCTTTCTTGAAAAGTTGGATAACATGAGCCATCCTCCAATCCACAGGAACTGATCCTGAATCTATTGAACATTGGAAAATGATCACCAATGTGTCCACTAATTCTAGAGCCACCTCCCTGAGGACCCTGGGATGCAGACCATCAGGCCCAGGTGATTTATCATCCTTCAGTCCCATTAGCCTACCCAATACTATTTCTTGCCTAATGAAAATGTATTTCATTTCCTCTACCCCCTTAGATCCTCTGTCCTCCAGTACATCTGGGAGATTGTTTGTGTCTTCCTTAGTGAAGACAGATCCGAAGTACCTATTTAACTCTTCTGCGATTTCCTTGTTGCCAATAATAATTTCACCCGTGTCTGCCTTCAAGGGACCCACATTTGACTTTGTTACTCTTTTTCCCTTAACATATCAAAAGAAGTTTTTACTGTCCTTCTTTATATTCCTGGCCAGGTTCCCCTTCGTACTTCATCTTTTCAGCCCGTATTGTCCGTTTTGTTTCCTTCTGTTGTCCTATGAAAGTTTCCCAATCCTCTGGCTTCTGGCTACTCTTTGCTGTGTTATACATCTTTTCTTTTAGTTTTATTCTATCCCTAACTTCTCTTGTCAGCCACGGTTGCCTCCTACTCCCCTTAGAATCTTTCTTCCTTTTCTTCCTTTTTGGAATTTAGCAGAATGTGTGGGGATCACTGGTTGGTGTGAGCTCGGTGGACCGAAGGGCCTGTTTCATAGAAACATAGAAAATAGGTGCAGAAGTGGGCCATTCGGCCCTTTGGGCCTGCACAGCCATTCAATATGATCATGACTGATCATCCAACTCAGTATCCTGTACCTGCATTCTCTCCATATCCCCTGATCCCTTTAGCCGCAAGGGCCACATCTAACTCCCTCTTAAATATAGCCAATTAACTGGTCTCAACTACCTTCTGTGGCAGAGAATTCTACAGATTCACCACTCTCTGTGTGAAAAATGATTTCCTCATCTCGGTCCTAAAAGACTTCCCCCTTATCCTTAAACTGTGACCCCTTGTTGTGGACTTCCCCAACATCGGGAACAATCTTCCTGCATCTAGCCTGTCCAATCCCTTAAGAATTTTGTAAGTTTCTCTAAGATCCCCCCTCAATCTTCTAAATTGTAGCGAGTACAATCCAAGACTATCCAGTCTTTCTTCATATGAAAGTCCTGCAATCCCAGGAATCAGTCTGGTGAACCTTCTCTGTACTCCCTCTATGGCAAGAATGTCTTTCCTCAGATTAGGAGACCAAAACTGTGCGCAATACTCCAGGTGTGGTCTCACCAAGACCCTGTACAACTGCAGTAGAACCTCCCTGCTCTTATACTCAAATCCTTTTGCTATGAATGCTAACATACCATTCGCTTTCTTCACTGCTGTATCTTTTCCACCTTTCTATGCTGTATCTCTAAACTAAACTAAACTAAACTAAACACAGCTGCTGCTGCAAACAGCTCACAACGTCTCTCAGCCAATAGCCCACATTTGCTGCCTTATATTTCAATGACTGTCTTCCCCTGAATAGTCTTTGAAGGACCTGAACTCTGAGGAACTGATGAATAGCTGCCTTTTTGTATAGGAAAGATTTAGAGGGATATAAGCCAAACACGGGCAGGTGGGACTACTATAGATGGAGCAACTTGGTCAGAATGAACAATTTGGACTGAAGGAGCCTGTTTTCATGCTGTATGACTCTATCTCTAAATGTGTTATGGGGTGGAAGATTGCAACCTTCACGTGGTCCACCTTGTTTCGACTAATGCAATCAACTCGACGTGCACAAACAGAACATCAAATAGAACAAGTTGTCCTACAACTTTAGGCTGTGCACGCCACACAAAAGAAGAAGAAGAATGTGGTATAGTACCTGTTTCAACTACCTTCTCTGGCATGGATGCCAGGAAGGGAGATTGGATGGTAAGCTGTTTGGGGGAAAGAGTTGTAGCAGGGACTGATTGCATGGGCAAAATGAGCTCAAATATTGAATAGAGGGTAGGGGAGAAACAGATAGAGTTGTGGGGTTAGGCGAAGGATAAAGGGGAATACTTAGCAGAGTGAATGTTCTCATACACCTTGTTTCAATGCAAATCATTTATTTTGCATGCTCCGCTGCTTTATGTGGCTCCCAGAGTTAGAAGAAGTTGGTGGTGCATGAAATTGCCTCAAGTACTGCAATAAAATATTGGAAGTATTGTTTAAAATTCTAAATTGGGTTATACAAACTAATTTTTGTAACCTGAAAAAAATTTCCCCAGCTGATATATTTTTAATTGCTTTTTTAGCTGTGTTATCTTTGCCCTATTAATTCTGTTTCCACAATGCTCCATTCTGAAGCTTACATAGTTTTGGTACAGTCACACATGATTTTCTCTAACAGCCTTTAAAAATATACAGAAGCTGAATGTGCTTATTATTGTAAAGCTAATTTGTTTGATTCAGGCCTTTTCAAATTTGTGTGAAAGCCAATCAAAACTGTCCCTGATTATTTATTAACATGACTGTTAAAAATAAGTCATGGATAATGCAAGGATCTGATGGTAAATTGCTCCTGAAGTGGTCCAAAAGCACAGGGTGAATGAGGGCAAACAGTTCTTGTCGGATTCATTGAGCGCAGTTAATTAAAATAATGTTCACAACTGATTACTGTTGTAAAAATGCTGTAAATAGAAGTATTCTGCCAGTAATGATTTATGATTTAAAAAAGAAACTACTTGAGCTTGAGTATATTTTGAGTTATGAAGAAAGATCACGTTCAATACATAATGGAAATTATGGAAACTTAAATTTTTATGCAGAGACGCTAATCCTTGCATAATAGATTGTGCTAGTGGCCATTTCCAAGTCACTTAGCCATCATTGGAAACTTACCCAAGAATCAATAACCAAAGGAGAGGGCTAAGAATTAATAGGAACATGAGGGGCAACTATTTCACAAAGTGGGTCGGGTATACATGGAATAAGCTGCCAGCGGAGGTCAATGGGGCAGCTACTATAACGGCATTTAAAAAACACTTGGACTGGTACATGGATAGGAAAGGTTTTGGGGGATATGGACTAAACACTGGCAAATGGGGCCATCTTGCATGGGACATCATGGTTGGCAGGAGCGAGTTGTTTCTGTGCAGTATGACTTTATCTTTAGGCAGAGTTGAGTGGGCATCTCATGAGACCATCTGATGATCAACCTCCACTTCCGCATTAACTGATAGACATTGATTGATAGATATATGATTGGCAATCTGTGTTTTTAACAAGGAAAGCCACAAAGTGGTGGAGTAACTCAGCGGATCAGGCAGCATCCATGGAGAACAATGAGATTATGGTTGTTCTTCAGTCTCAGCACCATTTTCCTGTACTAACTGCATGTACAGAGATCAATCAATCTCCGCCTTAAATAGCTGAGCCTCCAGAGCCTTCTTTGTTGGATAATTTTCATGATTTTAGAGTCATTCCTCACTGGGAGAGAAGACACTTCTCACCTCTCCTATACAGCCAAGTCCCAATTTTAAAAAGATAAACTCTTGTCCCACACACAGTCAGGTGAACATTTAAGGAACCATTAACTGTTTAAATCCCTCACCAAATGCTGCCTGACCTGCTGAGTTCCTCCAGCAGTTTATTTTTTGTTCCAGATTGCAGCATCTGCACTCTTATATGTCTCCCTTGTTCAAGACACACCAGGCAGAGGAAACATCATCCCCCCCGTCAACCTTGTCTAACCCTCCAATAATTTTGCATGTTTCAATGTGATCACCTACATTGTTCTAAATTTGGCATTGGTCCAGTTGGCTTAATTTATTTGAGTACCACAAACCCACCATCTCATATACTAATGTAAAGGATTAATGCAATTTGGAATAATGTTTGGCATAAGCATCTTAAGCTAAAGTGTCTGTTCATGTTCTACTATTCTATGTTCTAACATGTTGAACCTGCTGGAATTGAGAACCTCTGGACCACTCCCTCTATCATAACTATTTCCATTTTTATTTAGGGAGAGCAGATCTATACACAATATGCCAGATGTAGTCTTACTGCAACCCTCTATAAATGGAATAAGATGTACCATGTGTCTTGTGAGATCAGGTTAACTTGGCTTCATGTTTGGCACAACTATTGTGGGCTGAAGGGCCCATTCCAGTGCTGTACTGTTCTGTGTTCCATGTCCTATGTTGTCCTCAAATCTTTGAGCATCAAAGACTAACATGTTGTCTACCGTTCTTAAACACCAATGCCATTCAATCTGTCACCATTCAAAAATAGTCTGAATTTCAATGTTTTCTTCCATAGTGGATTACCTCAAATTTTAATGCATTTGTCTCCTAATTCATTCTCCTGATCTCACAATGACCCACTGAATCTTCTCTGCATCCTGCTCATGGTTCCAAACGGCCACGCACAGAGATGTATACTGGAGTCCCCACCAGCGTGACTCACCATGCCTCAAAGTGGCACTGGGCCATTCATTGTACAGGCCACAATGCATGTAAATAATTATGCAGCCTATTCTGCAGCTGCTTCAATGGTTGCCATGCAGAAAGTTTCCGTTCAGCTCTATGCCCCTCCCCCCCCCCCCCCCCCCCCCCCCCCCCCCCATTTATCTTGCACCTCATAACAGCAATGATATTGAGGCTGTAATTTCTTCAAAGCAACTTCAACCAGGAACCGGCAATAACGTTTTTACAGATGAAACCGTCCAGAAACCAGCGTAGCAAATTTTGTCTCTTTACTTTGTCAATTTCCTGATCACCTGAATGAGAGTTGGCACGACATGCAGTTTGCATTTAGCATATTAAGGAAAGTGAAATTGGAGGAGATGCTTCACAAGCAAGAGTGCTGCAAGCACATTGGACAACCACAAGAATTAATAGTATATTCTCCATCGTTGATGTGCACTTACAGACCAATGATGATTACAAAGTCACATTAATGATAAATAGTTATCCAACAGCAATGGTAATTCACAACAGCGATGAGCACAATTTAGCGGATGGTGATCAATGGGAGGGGTTATATAGTGCAATTCCTTTGGAAAAAGATGCACCATTCGGCATGTGTTCTTGTTAAATGTATTAATTTTGTATACACCACTGGGATCTCTTCTGTGGTAGGGGTGACCTATACAAAAGAGACGGGTTGTATTTCTGGCAGGTAGGTTTCCTAATGCTACACACGTGGGTTTAAACTAAATAGCGGGCAGTAGGGGTTGACAAATTGGGAGTGTAAGGATGGAGTTAAAGGGGAAGAGAGTACAGGAAATGTTACGAAAGACACCCAAAATGGGACGAAAAGTTCAAGAAGGGATAAGAGAGTAATGGCAGGTGAAATAGGAACTGGTGTGAGAGGGGAGGTGAAGACCAAATGAAAAGTGTTATATATGAATGCATGAAGTATAAGAAATAAAGTGGATGAGGTTGAGGCTCAGTTAAAAATTGGTAAGTATGATGTTGTGGGAATTACAGAAACATGGCTGCAAGAGGTTCAGAGCTGGGAACTGAATATTAAGGGGTATATTCAGTCCTATTGAAAAGAGAAGGATGGGCAGAGGGGGTGGGGTGGTTCTGTTGGTGAGGAATGAAATTCAGTCCCTTGCGAGGGGTGACATAGAATCAGAAGATGCAGAGTCATTGTGGATAGAACTGAGAAATTATAAGGGTAAAAAGACCCTAATGAGAAGCTACAGGTCCCCAAACAGTAGCCTGGATATAGGGTGCAAGTTGCATCAAGAGTTAAAATTTGCATGTAACAAAGGTAATGCGACAGTGGTTATGGGAGATATCAACATGCAGGTAGACTGGGAAAATCAGGTTGGTACTGGAACCCAAGATAGGGAGTTTGTGGAGTGCCTCCAAAATGGATTCTTATAGTAGCTTTGAGTGTTGTGTAATGAACCGCATTTGATAGGGGAACTTGAGGTAAAGGAACCATTAAGAGGTAGTGACCATAATATGATACGTTTTATTCTGCAATTTGAGAGGGAGAAGGTAAAATCGGAAGTGTCAGTATTGCAGTTGAACAAAGGGGGACTATGGAGGCATGACGGAGGAGCTGGCCAATGTTGACTAGAAAGGGACTCTAGCAGGGATAACGGTGGAACAGCAATGGCAGGCATTTCTGGGCATAATCCAGAAGATGCAGGATCATTTCATTCCAAAGAGGAAGAAAGATTCTAAGGGGAGTAAGAAGCAACCATGGCTGACAAGGGAAGTCAAGGACAGTATAAAAATAAAATAACAAGAGGAATCGAATATAGGAGTAAAGAGGTCCTTCTGCAGTTGTACAGAGCCCGAGTGAGACCACATCTGGAGTATTGTGTGCAGTTTTGGTCCCCTAATTTAAGGAAGGACATTCTTGCTATTGAGGGATTGCAGCGTAGGTACAAAGTTAATTCCCGGGATGGTGGGACTGTCATATGCTGAGAGAATGGAACAGCTGGGCTTGTACACTCTGGAGATTAGACGGATGAGAGGGGATCTCATTGAAACATATAAGATTGTTAAGGGCTTGGACACACTAGAGGCAGGAAACATGTTCCCGATGTTGGGAGAGTCCAGAACCAGGGGTCACAGTTTAAGAATAAGGAGTAAGCCTCGTTACCAACGAAGATGAGGTAACACTTTTTCTCACAGAGAGTGGTGAGTCTGTGGAATCTGCCTCAGAGGGCGGTGGAGGCAGATTCTCTGGATGCTTTCAAGAGAGAGCTAGATAGGGCTCTTAAAAATAGCAGAGTCAGGGGTCAGGGGAGAAGGCATGAACGGGGTACTGATTGGGAATGATCAGCCATGATCACATTGAATGGCGGTGCTGGCTTGAAGGGGTCCAAATGGCCTACTCCTGCACCTATTATCTATTGTCTATTGTCTATTGTCTAAGATGAATGGGGGAACAAGGAAATAGAGCTTTGGTTCTGTCTTCACTATGGAAGACATAAACAATCTCCCAAATGTACTAGGGGACAGAGGAACTAGGGCGATGGAGGAACGGAAGGAAATTCAGAGGATTGAAGGCTGATAAATCCCCAGGGCCTGATGGTCTGCATCCCAGAATACTCAAGGAGGTGGCTCTAGAAATCGTGGATGCATTGGTGATCATTTTCCAATGTTCAATAGATTCTGGATCAGTTCCTGTGGATTGGAGGGTAGCTCAATGGGCTGTCCCACTTGGGCAACCTCACCTGCAAGTTTAGAAGAGTGTCTTCGACCTTCAAACTCTCAGCATGATCGACACATGGTCCTAGGAGGTCCTATGAGGTCTCTGAAACTCTCCTTCATGCTTGAGGAAAGTTCCCAAATACTCGTGGCCTCAGTTAGGTCACGGAAAAAATTTTCAGCATGTTGAAAAATTTTCCGTGAGTAAAATTTGGTCGGCATGGTTCTTTTTAACTCGCAGTGCAATGGAGTGGGGTCGTTATTTAGATTCACGTAGTCGAGGGCAACTGTAGGTAAACTCCTTCACTGACCGGGCATTCTGATTGGCTCATTGGAGTTTTCAGGACCAAGGAAGACCTACCGGTAGGTAAAATGCCCGCTAAACTTTATTAAACTTCTTAAACTATCTCCACTCCTTCTCACCCATCTCCCCCCCATTCCCCCCCATCCTTCTCCACTCCCCCACTTCCCCATCCCCCCCCCCACTCCCCCCTCCCCTTCTTCTCCCCTCCCCTTCTCTCCCCTTCTCTCCCCTTCTCTGCCCTTCTAGGAGGTCTTTTTTTTTTTCTTTTCCAAGGACTTTATTCAGTAAAAATGCAAAGGAGGGAGAGAGAAAGCAGAAAATTATAGACCAGTTAGCTTGACATCAGTGGTGGGGAAGATGCTGGAGTCAGTTATTAAAGATGTAATAATGGCGCATTTGGATAGCAGTAACAGGATTGGTCCAAGTCAGCATGGATTTACGAAGGGGAAATCATGCTTGACAAACCTTCTGGAATTTTTTGAGGATGTAACAAGTAAAATGGACAAGGGAGAGCCAGTGGATGTAGTGTACGTGGACTTTCAGAAAGCCTTTGATAAGGGCCCGCACGGGAGATTAGCGGGAAAAACTAAAGGACATGGTATTGGGGGTAGGGTATTGACATGTATAGAATATTGCTTGGTGGACAGGAAACAAAGAGTAGGGATTAACGGGTCCTTTTCAGAATGGCAGGCAGTGACTAGTGGGGTTTTGCAAGGCTTGGTGCTCAGGCAAGCTATTTACAATATACATTAATGATTTAGATCAGGGGTCGACAACCTACGGCCCCTGGGCCGAATGTGGCACGTAACAACAAAATCTTCTGGCCTGATTGCATGAGGCTGCCTCATCCGCTGAGTTTCTCCAGCATTTCTGTCTACCTTCTGTGAAAATGTGATTTGATGCCTGCCATCCGGAGCGGGATGTGTGCAGGACCCATGTGTACACGTGATAAATGTGGCCCGCCATCCGCTCACAATCATGCATCCTGGCCCTTATATAGAACAAGGTTGCCGACCCCTGATTTAGATTAAAAGTAACATTAGCACATTTGCAGATGACACAAAGCTGGGTGGCAGTGTGAACTGTGAAGAGGATGCTATGAAGATGCAGGGTGACTTGTACAGGTTGGGTGAGTGGACGTATGCAAGGCAGATGGAGTATAATGTGGATAAATGTGAAGTTTTCCACTTTGGTTGCAAGAACGATAAGGCAGATTATTGTCTGAATGGTGTCAGGTTAGGTTAAGGGGAAGTACAACGAGACCTGGCTGTCCGTGTACATCAGTCATTGAAAGTAAGCATGCAGGTACAGCAGGCAGTGAAGAAAACTAACGTCATGGTGACCTTCAAAACAAGAGAAGTTGGGTATAGGAGCAAAGAGGTCCTCTGCAGTTATAGAGGGCCCTGATGAGACCACACCTGGAGTATTGTGTGCAGTTTTAGTCTCTTAATTTGAGGAAGGACATTTTTGCTATTGAGGGAGCATAGCATAGGTTCACTAGGTTAATTCTCAGAATGGCGTTACTGTCATATGAGGAAAGAATGGAATTTAGAAGGAGAAAAGGGGATCTTATAGAACCATATAAAATTATTAAAGCATTGGACACGCTAGATGCAAGAAACATGTTCCCGATGTTGGGGAGTCTAGAGCAAGGGGCCACAGTTTAAGAATAAGGGGTAGGCCATTTATAACTGAGATAAGGAAAAACTTTTTCACACTGAGAGTTGTGAATTTGTGGAATTATCTGCCACCGAAGGCAGTGGAGGCCAGTTCACGAGATTCATTAAAAACAGAGTTAGATAGAGTTCTTAGGGCTGGCGGAATCAAAGGATAAGGGGAGAATGATCAGCCATGCACATTGAATGGCGGTGCTGGCTCGAAGGACCGAATGGCCTACTCCTGCACATTTTGTCTAGATATCCATGTATCTATGTAGATCTGGGCATCACCAGCAAAGCCAACATTTACAACCCATGTTGGCCCATGAGAAGATGACACTGGGCAGTCTTATTATACTGTTGCAGCCTTGCTGGTAAGGATGCTTCCACACTGTTGTCAGGAAGGAAGATCCATGAATAAGGTTCAACAACAACGAAAGAAGGGAAGTGATTGCTGATGATTGAGGGTAGACATCAGATGCAGCAAATATTGTAGGACTAGACAACCTCTGAGATACTGAAGACCTACACTCATTACTTCTCTAGTTGGAGAGTTACTTCTCTAATATGGGTGTTTGAGATGAGTCAAAATGCTGACATTTACTCCATCATGAAGAAAATGGACCAGGTATGCATAGTTGCCATAATGTTGACCAAATCCAATCTGACAAAATTGCCACCTAAGCAGTCACCGGGATACTCACAGCTAGGTCAATACAGGCCCACGGGCTGTCCAGCTGAGCAGAAAAAAAGAGAGTTCTGGCTTGACTCCTGTTTTTATACCTGAGCTTCCTTTGAAACCCCCAGGTGGTCCTCTGGATAAAAGGGTTCTTTTGATGATTCCCAGTTTCGATCTGGCATGAACAATAGGCTTCCGATGATAAGGGGTTTGCTGATGTCATGATCCCTCAGCCTGATCATTATCCCATCGCCTGGATGGGCTCCTATTGTCTTGATGGATGGGTCATCCAAGATGGTGATTGTGCTTGTGCTGGCCTGTTTACCACCGTCTGCTGAGGCTTGGTTCCTTCCTTTGTGTATCCAAGATAATCTCGTTATCTCCGTCTCAGCCTTTCCTGTCCATACCATTCGCAAAGTGGTGTGATGCCCAAGTCCACAGGCCAGACAGGTTTGAAACTTGAAACTGGTTCTTTCTGTGGATTGGGGTTTTTTTCCGTTGCAGCCAGCAAATCTGTCCTTTTAAAATATCCATGTCCTTATCCGAGTTCTTCCATAATTTTGGAGGATTTGCCCCAATAACTTACACTTCGCATTTATACCCATTTGGCACATGGGTGTACTCCCCAAACCACTCAATTTCCCACATGACTTTTGATGCTTTGCAGCAGTGACCCACATGTTATTCAATCAGCATATTAACACCATTTCACCACATATTTTAGTGTGTACTAAACATTTCTTAGTGCCAGCTATCAGTGCCAAATGACTGAGGTAGTAGTTTATGTTTTATTTTTAAACTAAAATAATTCCTGTGATTCCACCTTTTTGTCACACTGTTGGAGATTTACTGTATCCAAGGATTTATGGGTATAATTCAATATTTCTAAATCTTCATGCACAAGGGAGCATCTAATAGAGATCCTTTCGGGTTAGACAGAATTTCACTTGCACCTCTTCCAACCTCATCTACTGTATCTGTTGTTCAAGAAGAGGACTCTTATACAGTGCATCGGCGAGACCAAACGCAGACTGGGAGATCATTTCGCGGAACACCTTCACTCAGCCTGACTGAACCAACCTGATCTCCCGGTTGCTGGCACTTTAATTCTCCTTCCCATTCCCACACTGATCTGTCCATCCTCAGTCTTCACCATTGTCAAAGTGAGGCTAAATGCAAATTGGAGGAATAGCATCTCATATTTTGCTTAGGTAGCTTACAGCCCAGCGGTATGAATATTGATTTCTTTCACTTCAGGTAGCCCCGGCATTCCCTCTCACTCCATCACTCCCCCACCCAAGTTGCATTAGCTTCTCATTTTCACCCTACAAACAGCTACCAGTGGCCTGTTTCCTTTGTCATTGTTACTTTTTTGCATATCTTTCATTCAATGATCTTTATCTCTCCACATCACCGTTTATATCTCTCGTTTCCCTTATCCCTAACCAGTCTGAAGAAGGGTCTCGACCCAAAATGTCAACCATTCCTTCTTTCCAGAGATGCTCCCTGTCCCACTGAGTTACTCCAGCTTTTTGTGTCTATCTTTGGTTTAAACCAACATCTGCAATTCCTTCTTACACATCTAATAGAACTGTTGGCTTACAGCTTCAGAGACCCAGGTTTAATCCTGACCTCCAGTGGAGTTTTTATGTTCTTCCTGTTCTGCCCTGGGTATTCCAAATTTCTTCCTGCATACCAATATGTGTTGAGCGGTAAATTAACTGGTCACTGATAATTGCCCATCATGTGCAGATGGTTAGTAGAAACTAAGGGGAACTGACAGGAATGTAGAGAGAACAGGATGCAGCAAGAATGAGTGAGTTAATGGTATGCTCCATGAGATGACTGAGATGGATGACAATGGCTTACTTTCACATCATAAATATGAAAATATTAAATATTGGCTGCTCAGACATTTGATAGGGTGATATTTAGAAATATTATGTTATGGACAAACTGATGCATAACTTGTTAACTCATAGAATTTATAGAGACCACCAGGAAAATGGTTCAGAACTTGGACATCCGACTATTGGAAAAAGCCTCAAATCCTTTCACTTTTTTCTTATGTCAAATTGAAAGTGACTAATGAAACTTATTCACAACAGAGAAGGGCTCAGCTTTCACAGTTTGAGACCACAAAGTACAGACAGAAGATAAAGGGAGAGGTTGAGTAGGTTGGGATTCTATTCCTTGGATCGCAGGAAGATGAGGGATGATCTTATTGAGGTGTATAAAAACATGAGAGGAATAGATCAGATAGATACAGAGTCTCTTGTCCAGAGCAGGTGAATCGAGGACAAGAGTACATCGGGTTAGGAGAAGGGAAAAGATTTATTATGAATCTGAGGAGTATTTTTTCACACAAAGGTGGTGGGTGTATGGGACGAGCTGCCGGAGAAGGTAGTTGAGGCAGGTACTATCCCAACATTTAAGAAACAGTTAGACAGGTACATGGATAGGACAGGTTTGGAGGGATATGTGTCAAATGCAGGTAGGTAGGACTAGTTTAGCTGGAACATGTTGGCCAGTGTGGGCAAGTTGGGCCGAAGGGCCTGTTTCTATGCTGTATGACTATGACTCTCCAATTCTCTAAAAGTAAATAAACTTGTAGCAATGGTTCATGGTCTTATCTATTTCTGATCATTTATATCAATGGCACCTGAATTTCGAGTAATTACTGGAAGTGGGCAAAACTCGTTGGTGGGAATGCAATTAGGGAATCATCTTTGCAAAGGTTAGTTTACAATATCATGCCATCTATTAAAATATTTAAGGAATTGGGGACAAGTGCAGTGCTTGTGCTAATTCAGACCCTTTCTCCCAAAGGGTTTGAAGGAATTGGCTGCTGATGGGAGTGACTGAAGTGAGAAGCCTGTGTGGGGCAAGGTGGTTGCAAAGTGGCTGTGTGAGAAATTCCTAACCTCTTTTAGAGCGTGAACTTATATGACCTGAGAACATGAGGCAGCAAGATGCTGGCAAGCAGATCGGTGAGCTTTAATGAGAACAGGTGCAGCCAATTAGCAACCCAGGGCATCTATCAATCCCCCGTATTTGGGTCCAGAGAGGCAAGTCATTTGTCATTGGATCAAAGCACTTACTGGAAGGTTTAATAGAAGGAAGTGTTATTACTCTGACACTGCATTGTGTGCTGTGAAGAAAACCTTTTTAACCTTTAGTTGCTGGACTTCTAGATTCGATTTTACATTGTTATTGATTTGATTTTAATATAATGTGACATGAAATAAAGTTTTCTTTCATTTTTAAGCAGAAAAAGCCTGAACACTGTGGAAAAGAAAACTTGTCTTCAGATCCGTTATTGAGATTTGAAAAGGCACAAAATGCTGGAGTAACTCGATGGGTCAGCCATCATCACTGGAGAATATGGCTAGGTGATGTTTTGGATTGGAATACTTCTTCAGTCTGATAAAAGGCCCTGACCCAAAATATAATCTCTTGAGATATTCTCTAGAGATGCTGCTTGACCCATTGTGTTTCTCCAGCATTTAATATCTTTTTTTTGTACACCAGCATCGGCAGTTTAGCTGTAAAAACATTGGCCGATTTTCTATTTTTTTTTTCTCCAATTTTTTTAAACTTGTAGCAATGGTTCATGGTCTTATCTATTTTGAAGTTAATCACATGGCACAAAACAGTACTTACAGTGGGCACTCGTTGGTGGGAATGCAATTAGGGAATCATTTTGCAAGGTGCCAATCATGCCATCTATTAAAATAATAAGGAATCCATTCTTGTGCTACAACCTCTCCCAGTTTTATTGGCTGCTGAAGAAAGAAGTAAGCCTGAACAAGGTGGAAAAGTGGCTGTGTGAAAAATAGAAAGGGGAAAAAGTGGAGCGTGAATATATGACCTGAGGTAGAGAGTAGAAAAACGTGAAGTGTGTATATAAAAAATAAAAAAAGGGAAGAGAGAAAGAGGAAAGTAGAAATAGAAGAGAAGGCCCCTTAAAAGAGAATTTTTCAAATCTGTATTCGGAGATGTAGCTCTATCCGCGTCATGAAAACCTTTTTAAATCAGCAAACTTCTAGATTTGACATTAGGTTGTTGATTTGATTTTAATCACATGATTCCAAAAGCAGTCAAGCCTGAAAGGAGAAAAGAAAACTCTTCTTCAGATTGGTATTGAGATTTGAAAAGGCACAAAATCTATGGAGTAACGGAGTCAGCCATATCATCACTGGAGAATATGGCTTGATGGGATTGCTATACTTCTTCAGTCTGATAAAAGGCCCTGACCCAAAATATAATCTCTTGAGATATTCTCTAGAGATGCTGCTTGACCCATTGTGTTTCTCCAGCATTTAATATCTTTTTTTTGTACACCAGCATTGGCAGTTCCTTGTAAAAACATTGATATTTTCAAGTAGTATTATACTGAATTTTATACCCATACATTTGTTTATTCCTTTTATGTTAAACACAGTTCTCTCCAAATCAACTTTTCTCAGAGTGCAATGGTGGAGAATGCTCACAGCCAATTTGAGGCCGTACGCACTGCCTCGACGGGCATGCGGAGCGTCTTGACGGCGTACGATAGCACAAACTTCTCGTGGACTTCGCTCAAACTTCACGTCAACTCGTACGGGATCACTCGACCTCCGCGCGCCCCCCGCTTCCGGTTTGGTCGCGCTCGCCGCATGCAGTCGCATGCTGGTGGGACGGGCCCTGTACGGGGATCACTCGACCTCCGCGCGGCCCCCGCTCCGGTTTGGTCGGGACAGGCCTTATCGCTGTGCCACTGTACTGTATTTAAAATATAATGGGCCGCAATTCTGTACTTCAGGCTGCAAACATTCCAATATTCATTTATTCTGATGGACTTGAAATCTCCTGGGATTATAAATATGAGCAGATAGCATGGGTGCAATGCTACCAAGATGCATAGATCCCTGATATGAACAGGCCTGAGTCCAGAATTATGGAGTGCAAATGCAAAGTGGTAGTGAAGAGAAGCAAGCAACAGGATTAATGGGCTAATGTTATATATCATTTAGCCTGTTTTTTAGCCGTGGGGCTAAGGATAGGCAGAGGTGAAGAGATGGGTCTTGAGGCGGGACTGGAAGATGGTGAGGGACGCGGAATTGTGGATCAGTTGGGGGAGGGAGTTCCAGAGCCTGGGAGAAGCCCTGGAGAAGGCTCTGTCTCCAAAACTGCGGAGGTTGGACTTTTGGATGGAGAGGAGACCGGCTGATGTGGATCTGAGGGACCGTGAGGGTTGGTAGTGGGAGAGGAGGTCAGTGAGATATGGGGGGGCCAGATGGTGGAGGGCTTTGTAGGTGAGGACCAGGATTTTGTAGGTGATCCGGTGGGAGATGGGAAGCCAGTGAAGTTGTTTGAGGACTGGAGTGATGTGATGCCAGGATTTGGTGTGGGTGATGAGTCGGGCAGCTGCGTTCTGGACCAGTTGGAGTCGGTTGATGTAGGTGGAGCTGATGCCAAGGAGAAGTGAGTTGCAATAGTCCAGTCGGGAGGAGATGAAGGCATGGATGAGTCTTTCAGCAGCGGGAGGTGTGAGAGAGGGTCTGAGTTTGGCGATGTTGTGGAGATGAAAGAAGGAGGTTTTAATGACATGGCGGATGTGAGGCTCAAGGGAGAGGGTGGAATCAAAGATCACGCCAAGGTTGCGGGCCTGGGGAGATGGGGAGACAGTGGTGCCGTCGATGGTGAGAGTGGGGTTATTGATTTTGCTGAGTGTGGCTTTGGAGCCTATGAGGAGGAATTCTGTCTTATCGCTGTTGAGTTTGAGGAAGTTATGTTGCATGCAGGTTTTTATAGCTGACAAACAGGAGTTGATATGAGAGAGGGGGGGGAGGTTGTGGGGGGATTTGGTGCCGAGGTAGATCTGGGTGTCATCGGTGTCACAGTGGAAGTCCAGATTGAAGTGGCGGAGTATCTGACCAGGGGGGAGGATGTAGATGATGAAGAGGAGGGGGCCGAGTACGGAGCCTTGGGGAACGCCTTGAGTGACTGTGGCTGTAGCAGAGGTGTGGTTATGGAGAGAGATGAAGTGGGATCTGTTGGAAAGGTAGGAACAGAGCCAGCTGAGTGCAGAGCCTTCAATGCCGAGGTCTTTGAGTCTGGTGAGCAGGATGTTATGGTTCATTGTATCGAAGGCTGCGCTCAGGTCGAGGTGGATGAGGATGTTGAGGGAACCAGTGTCAGCAGAGGTGAGGAGGTCATTGAGGACTTTGAGGAGAGCAGTTTCTGTGCTATGGAGGAGGCGAAAGCCAGATTGGAAGGGTTCAAGTAGGTTATACGCAAGGAGGTGGAAATGAAGTTGTGACGCAACGATACGCTCCAGGGTTTTTGAAAGAAAGGGGAGGTTTGAGATTGGGCGGTAGTTAATGAGAGAGGAGGGATCAAGACCAGGTGTCTGTAAGATTGGTGTGACAGCAGCAGTTTTAAAAGCGGAGGGGACCATTCCTTGGGACAATGAGGAGTTGAAGAGATTAGTGAGGTAGGGGCAGAGAACGGGGAGGCAGGACTTCAGCAGGGGAGTGGGGAGAGGGTCGAGGGAGCAGGTAGTGGGTTTGGAAGAGCTGATGAGTTTGGAGATTTCAGTAGGGGTGACCAGGTCAAACTGGGAGAGGAAGCAGTGTGGAGGAGGGGTAAGGAGGTCAGTGGAGATGTTGAATGGAGGGGCCTTGGTAGGTGGTGGAGTAGATGCTGGGGAGTCAGGTACAGGGGATAAAGATTGATAGATGGTGCTGATTTTATCAGCGAAAAAGTGGAGGAATGAGTTGCAGAGATCCGGAGTAGAGGTAGGGAGAGTGTTGGCTCGAGGCTTAAGTGTCAATGTCGACTTTATTTACTTGATTTAATTTCTTATTTTGATTGCTTTATTGCATGGTTATTATTTTTACTCATGTTTTATGTCTTTTAATTTATTGTTGTATTTCATATGTAATTTTTGCGCTTTATGTGAGCTGTTATGTTATGTTCTGTTATGTTGTCTGTTTATGATGTCTTGTTTATTCTTCTGTACAGCACTTTGGTCAACATTGGTTGTCTTAAAGTGCTTAACAAATAAAGTTGGATTCGATTTGATTGGATTGAGGAGGTTGCCCACTGTGGAGAAGAGGGTTCTTTCGTTTAGGCAGGGGTCGGTGAATATGGAGGAGAGGTAGGCAGATTTTGCAGCAATGAGGGCATCTTTGTAGTCAGTGAGATGGAGTTTGTAAGCTTCAAGGTGAACTGTGAGAGATGATTTATTTGTGAGTCGTTCAAGTCGGTGACCAGTCTGTTTCAGCTTACGAAGTGCAGGTGTGTACCAGGGTGAAGATGTGTTGAAAGTTATGGTTCTTGTTTTGAGGGGGGGCATAGTGTTAAGGGAGGTAGACAAGGTGGAGTTGAGATGGTTTGTGAGATCATCAGGTGAGATATGGGGGTTGAGTCCAGAGGGAGAGGGGTGGAGAGCAGGTCAGAGAGATGGTGGGGATCAATGGATTTTAGATTACGGAAGGTGATTTCTCGGAGGAAGCGGGGGCGAGGTGTCGGAGAAGGGATGGTGAACCGTATAAGCTTATGATCAGAGAGGGGGAAGTGGTAAGGATGGAGGTCGAGTACCGGTTGATTTGTGGAACAGACCAGGTCAAGGATGTGACCTTTGTCATGGGTGTGAAAGGTGACGTGCTGAGTGAGAGAGAAGTTGTCAAGTAAAAAAGCGAATTCAGATGCGAGCTTGCAGGTGGGGGAGTCCATGTGAATATTTAAGTCACCAAGTAGCAGCAGACGTGGGGAGAGGGATGAGACTATCAGTGAAGTCAGATAGGAGGGGGTTTGGTTTAGGTGGCCGGTAAATGAGGATGACTGTCATGGAGGAAAGGGCTTTGAAGGCAAGGAATTCAAATGATGCTACTGGGGGAAGGGTGAGTTCAGTGATCCGAAAGTTCTGGTTGAAAATAACAGCGAGGCCACCTCCATGGCGGGAGGGGTGGGGTTTGGAGATGTAATTAAATCCAGGTGGGGATACTTGATTGAGGGAGAAGAAGACATTGGGTTGTTGCCAGGTTTCAGTGAGCAGAAGGAAGTCCCTTTTCATCTGTGCATGAATTGCCTCATATTGTGTTTTGAATTGAATTATGTCTTTAATTTGTGTACTAGTCATGTCTCTACTATTTATTTCATTCCCCTTACATGTTTTTCCTCTACCTGCTAAATTTTTGTAAGGTGTCCTTAAGACACTTGAAAGGCGCCCATAAATAAAATGTATTATTATTATTATTATTATTAGCCTTCTGTCCAAAAAGAGCAGACAGAAAGCCTGTAGACTGTAGGAAGGAAATGCAGATGCTGAGTTACACTGAAGATATTCACAAAATGCTGGAGTAACTCAGTGGGACAGGCAGCATCTCTGGAGAGAAGGAATGGGTGACATTTCAGGTCTAGACCTTTCTTCAGACTGAGTCTCAATCTGAAGATGTGTCTCAACCCGAAACGTCGCCCATTCCTTCTCTCCAGAGGTGCTGCCTGTCCCGCTGAGTTACTCTAGCATTTTGTGCCAATCTTCAGTGATATTCATTTGTTCATAGTGAGATTTGCTGATGGCAATCCTGCCTTATTTCAAACATCCTCAGCTATTAAGTTGCAGTATACAATGTTGCAAGTGTGTATGGTTGAAAGTTGAATTCCATATTATTATAGACTCACTCACTAAAACATTTGAGGTAATGAACCTAGCACTTAACATCTGCAAAATAAAGTCACTGTAACCAAACTGCGATTGCTGCACATCTGTATTCTCCAGCAATAAAAACAAAAACAACAATAAATACAATACTCAGGAAAATTGACCTGTCATTCCTGCTCTTCCCTCATGCATGTTTCCATAACTGCCACAATATCATAATCCCAGTTGCTAATTCGATTTTATGACCAGATTCAAGGACAGCTTCCTCCCCTCTCTTATCAGTTCATCTGTTTTACTGACCTGCAATGTGTCCTTGTATTAAAGTGGATGTTGTTAAACCTGCCAGCCTTCCCGTGCTCCTCCACCCATCCCTGGGTGCTCTGCCTGCCATTCTTGCACATTACCTGTGCTTCTTTTGGCTCAAATGCTACATGACTACAAACTTCATTTGACCAACACAAAGGTACACTGCTCACAAAAACAGGTCAGAGGCTTGGTGTCCTACAGCCAGCCAATACTTTCACAATATACCAATCACATGTTTAGTTTATTGTCACATGTACCGAGGTACAGTGAAAAGCTTTTTTGTGGCTGCTATCCAGTCGGTGGAAAGACTATACATGATTACAACAATGCCGTCCACAGTGTGCAAATGGGATTCTCTCTTTTCCTGATCAGACTCGGGAACACCTTCGTCCCCTCTGTTATCAGTCTTCAGAAATGTTCTTCAACAACTGGGAAATTCTCTCTACCCCATTGCGGACATTGGATATTGTCTTTGGAACTGTTGTGCTACAATACTGAGAGCTATATTCTGCACTATGTACCTTCCCATTTGTTCTATTTATTGTACTTGATTTTGACGATTGTATTTATGTATAGTATGATTTGATCTGATTGGAAAGCATGCAAAACAAAGCTTTTCACCGTACCTCTGTATATGTGACAATGATAAACCGAAACCTAAATTTGATAAGATCCACAGCAAAGAATTACCAGGAAGTTGTGGGTATGAGCAACCTATGTCCATGGCTCTCCTAACATCCTCCATCATTTGCATTTGGTCTCAACCCAAAACGTCACCCACTCCGTCCCTCCAGAGATTCTGCCCGGCCCACTGAGTTACTCCAGCATTTTGTCTATCTTCAGTGTAAACTAACATCTGTAGTTCCTTCCTACACATCCTTCATCATAACCTCTTTCCTTTTGCTAACCTCTTCCTGATGGGTGTTAAAACACCCTTCCCCACTTCATTCCCAATCAGATTGACTCAATTTTGTCCTTGAATGACAGGTGTGGTGTAAACTAGACTAGTGTAGATAGGACATGTTGGTTGGTGTAGGCAAGTTGGGTCAACGGGCCTGTTTTCACAGTGTATGACTGTAAGATTCTAATGGAGGCTGAATCCACTGTTGCCTTTATCCAATTGGCTGAACCTGTTCTTGCGATGATCAGCTTTGCCTTTGAATTTGCTAATTTCCTCTACATAAAAGGCACTGTTTGGAAAATTCCTTTTCTACGCAGACATGCTTCATAAGGGCTGCTGGACCTGGACGGAACTCTCCAGTGCACTATTGCCTTTGGTAAGCTTCTACTTTTAGCTACTTTTACTTCTACTTTTTTTCCTTTGTGACTGCAATTTAGCAATTTCATGATAAGGAAACTATTATATGTTATTGCAATTTGTGCCTTTTCTTTTTTTTTTTGATATTAACTCCTTTTATTAAAAGGAATGTCAGGGCAAACCTAGTGTACAGAAGGGTTGTTCATTTTCCTCAATATTAAACCACTCTGCTGTGTTTACTTTTTTTGAAGAATGGTATGTTGTGTTAGAGATGGAGCATTTTAAGAATGCAATCCACTGCATAGGCAGTTCTCACGACATTGAATTGAGGCACCAAATTTGGTTGCAAAATCAAGAATTGCTCCAAAGTTAGAGCACTAATGAGTACTGTTGTATACTGCTTGCTCCACTATGCTGTTAATCATCTTGGGATAATGCAGGCAGAGTTCTTCTGCACTCTATCAGAGTCGATACATTGAATATTAATTAGATACCAAAAGGCTTAAAGGAAAAGAAAAATGTAGGAGAGTAATCTCCATTCAATATCTTCCCCCTTTCCATTGAAAAGGCTTTGCCATCTGCTTCTATATTTGTCTCCAAAATGTCAACCTTATTACAGATAATAATTCCAAGTAAAATACCATTCTCTGGTAATGTATTTTGGTGCTTTCAGGCATGACAAACTTTCTAGTATGCTGAAGAGTAGAGACATTTTAAACACAAAGTTGTAGTTTCAAACTAGTTTCATGTTTGGCCTGGAATTCTCCACCTTCCTCTTCTTTGGCATTTCTCTGGTGTGGAGGATGACATGCTTACACCCCACTTCTGTGTGTTCTAGGATGACCGAAGAGGCCAATGTGGGACCTACACATTCAACTGTCTGTGGTGCAAGAGATGTACAACTCACTGACAGTGAATTGGCAATGACTTTGAGCTCGGTCTTCGAACACCTGGATACCACAGTATCATCTTCCTGTACTGTAAAAACAAGGAACTGAAGAAACTAGTTTACAAAAAAAAACTAAGTGTTGGAGTAATTCAGCAGGTCAGGCAGCATCTCTGGAGAGCATGGATAAGTTACATTTTGGATCAAGACTCTGGAAAAGAGGAGGTGCAGGACGCGTCTCTGAACTGCTGTTGGGGTTGATCTGTCATGAGGAACTTGACCTGTTATCACATGGGGTTGACAGTGAGGCAATGAAGGTTGAACTATTTACCCATTTGATTTGGGGAGGAAGTTTGAAAAGAGATTTAGAGGGAGTGTGAGATGAGGTTATGATGGGAAGACATATGAAAGAATCATGAAAGAGAGGAGATTTGGGGAGGGAAATGAGGGTGCAAATGATCATGAGAAGGACGTTGGTGAGGAAGAGTTGGTGTCCGTACATATGTGTGTTTAGATTCCTGCTGACAGAACCTACATGCTTGCTCACTTATGTGTGTACTAATGCTCCTGCAGCAGAACCCAGTCTCCAGTTGTTGTGGACACATTGGACCAAAACCTCACCCTGTCAAGCCCATGTGATAACAGGTCAAGTTTCTCATGACAGATCAACCCCAACAGCGACAGACCTGAACATCACTCGACTATCATAGCCCCAGCATCCAGATGCTTTGATATTGATAGGGATGTTGTCACCCTGATGGGTAGGAGTCAGATAGATCAAAGAACAATGCATGGATACACCTTCTTCTGGAACACATACAAAAAGTGGAACACATCTTCATGGAGTGAACTCCACCATCAAGAAGAAGCTGGCACGCTATCTCAGTGGCTCGCATTGCAGAATAATGGAACGCCTTGTGATCCTTAAGCTCACTCCTACATGGAACCAGAAGGTTGTAGCCATCAATGCGCACCCTGGCATCTACAGATGAGAGCAAAGAGCATTTCCACTCCCACCTTAAACACCGAGCTGTATCCCAGGGAGAAAGACTGATCTTCATGACCTATGTCAATGTCAGGGTCAATAATTACAGTATTTGCAGTTTTTTTAGCCTCTGCCTTTCTCAAGGCCGAGGCTAAACCACTTTGAAGCCATGCTGTTACATTCAAGAGGATAATTCCCATAGATAATTCATTCTCCAGCCTATGCCAGTATTCTTCTTCTACCACTCTTTAAAAACAAACTGCTGCTAATTTTACTCCCCTTCCCTTCGTCTGCACCATTTCTGTTATTCCTTTTTATTTCATTGCTAAAAAAATTCCATGCCATTCATTTTTCCTGTTTCCTTCATTTGAATCATACACATTTATCCCTATGTTTCATCACTGTCACCATTCTCTTTTCCTTTGAATGCAGATAGAGGAACAACAGCTTAAAAATTAGATTCGCCTTTTATTTTGATGGGTTTAAAAGTCATTGATCTTGGACCAAACTAGGACCCCTGAAAGAAAATGGTGAACTTGGCTGCATTGAAGCGAGTAACAAACATAGCATAGTTACCACCAGAAAATGCACAAAGTTATGCCATGTGAAGGCCCTGATGGAAGTATTCCCTATTTGTCACAGCCGCTGCCAGATTGCTACACAGCAATCAGTGAAGGACATCAGGCCTCAGAGGCATTCACTTCATGGGAATCTATAGAAACATGGAAACATGGAAAATAGGTGCAGGAGTAGGCCATTCAGCCCTTTGAGCCAGAATCGCCATTCAATATGATCATGGCTGATCATCCAAAATCAGTACCCCGTTCTGGCTTTTTCCCCATTTCTCTTGATTCCCTTAGCCCTAAGAGCTGTATCTATCTCTCTCTTGAATACATTCAGTGAATTGGCCTCCACTGCCTTCTGCGGCAGAGAATTCCACAGATTCACAACTCTCTGGGTGAAAACATTTTTCCTCATCAGGTCCTAAATGGCCTACCCCTTTTTCTTAAACAGTGACAGCTGGTTCTGGATTCCTCCAACATCGGGAACATTTTTCCTGCATCTACCCTGTCCAATCCTCTAAGAATTTTACAGATTTCTGTGATACCCTCTCATCCTAAATTCCAGCGAATACAAACCCAATTGACCCATTCTTTCATCATACGTATGTCCTGCCATCCCAGGAATTAACCTGTAAACCTACGCTGCACTCCCTCAATAGCAATAATGTCCTCCTCAAATTAGGAGATCAAAATTGCACACAATACTCCAGGTGCACTCACCCAGGGCCCTGAACAACTGCAGTAGGACCTCCTTACTCCTAAACTCAAATCCTCTCGCAATGAAGGCCAACATGCCATTGGCTTTCTTCACTGCCTGCTGTACCTGCATGCTTATTTTCAGTGACTGATGTACAAACATATCCAGGTCTCATTGCGCTTCCCCTTCTCCTAATATGACACCATTCAGATAATAATCTGCCTTCCTGTTCATGCCACCAATATGGATAACCTCACATTTATCCACATTATACTGCATCTGCCATGCTTCTGCCCACTCACCCAACCTATCCAAGTCATACCCAGCCTCATAGCATCCTCCTTGCAGCTCAATACAATACAATATACAATACAAATTTATTATCATTTGAGCCCCAGTGAGACTCAAACAAAATGTTGTTTCCACAGCCATACAAACAAAGACACTGTCTTACAGACATACACATAATTAAATTCACACAAACATCCATCACAGTGAAGCCACTGTGATGGAAGGCAAGTCTTTTCTCTCCCCTGTTCTCCGTGTCTCTCCCGATGTCCAAGCCCCAGGCGGGCGATGATGAGTCCCACGGCCATTTTAGGCCGCGCGGGGCGATTTACGGCCCCGCTCCCGGTCTGAAAGTCCAAGGTTGGAACCCCCACGGGCGATGGTGAGTCCCACGGACATGAAGCCGTGCCTGGTGATGTACTGTCCCGGTCCGGGTTGTTCCAACCCCGTGACACCGGCTGGAGAAGTCGCGTTGTGGGAGCTTCGGGAAGCGGTCTCTCTCTCTCTCTCCTCCCAGACCCGCGAGCTCCCGATGTCCCAGTCCACCGGACCTGCGGCTGCGTTGCTGGAGCCTCCGAGCCCCAGGAGTCGAGCCCCAGGAGTCGAGCTCAAGCTGCCATCCAGTTTTGTGTCATCTGCAAACTTAGAGATGTTACATTTAATTCCTTCGTCTAAATCGTTAATATATATTGTAAACAACTGGGGTCCCAGCATTGAGCCTTGTGGCACACCATTCGTCACTGCCTGCCATTCTGAAAAGGACCCGTAAATTCCTACTCTTTGCTTCCTGTCTGCCAACTAGTTCACTATCCATGTCAATACCCTATTTCAAAGTCCAGATACGCCACATCCACTGGCTCTCCCTTATCCATTCTACTTGTTACATTCTCAAAAAATTCCAAAAGATCAGTCAAGCATGATTTCCCCTTCATAAATCCATGCTGACTTTGACCGATCCCATCACTGCTTTCCAAAAGCGCTGCTATAACATCTTTAATAATCGACTCCAGCATCTTCCAATCAATCAATCAATCGGTTTTATTCGTCACGCACATAAAGTGCAAGTGAAATAAATTTGCCAGCAGCGGTACAATGAAAAAGAACACACAAAAACACAATAAAAAATGTAAAAGGTAAATTGAATGAATTAAAGGCCGATAAATCCCCAGGGCCAGATAGGCTGCATCCCAGAGAACTTAAGGAAGTAGCCCCAGATATAGTGGATGCATTAGTGATAATTTTTAAAAACTCTTTAGATTCTGGAGTAGTTCCTGAGGATTGGAGGGTAGCTAATGTAACCCCACTTTTTTTAAAAGGGAGGGAGAGAGAAAACGGGGAATTACAGACCAGTTAGTCTAACATCGGTAGTCGGGAAACTGCTAGAGTCAGTTATTAAAGATGGGAAAGCAGCACAATTGGAAAGTGGTGAAGTCATTGGACAAAGTCAGCATGGATTTATGAAAGGTAAATCATGTCTGACGAATCTTATAGAATTTTTTTGAGGATGTAACTAGTACAGTGGATAAGGGAGGACCTGTGGATGTGTTATATCTGGACTTTCAGAAGGCTTTCGACAAGGTCCCACATAAGAGATTAGTACAGGAAGCAAAGAGTAGGAGTAAACGGGTCATTTTCACAATGGCAGGCAGTGACTAGTGGGGTACCGCAAGACTCGGTGCTGGGACCCCAGCTGTTTACAATATATATTAATGATTTGGACGAGGGAATTGAATGCGGATAAGGGGGAAGTCTTTTAGGACCGAGATGAGAAAAACGTTTTTCATACAGAGAGTGGTGAATCTCCGGAATTCTCTGCCACAGAAGGTAGTTGGGCCAATTCATTGGCTATATTTAAGAGGGGTAGATGTGGCCCTTGTGGCTAAGGGGATCAAGGGGTATGGAGAGAAGGCAGGTATGGGATACTGAGTTGGATGATCAGCCATGATCATAATGAATGGCGGTGCAGGCTCGAAGGGCCGAATGGCCTACTCCTGCACCTATTGTCTATGTTTCTATGTTAACCCTCAGATTCCTATTAAATCTTTTCACCTTCACCTTGAACCTACTGTATGTTTTCTAGTCCTCGATTCCCCTACTCTGGGCAAAAGACTGTGCTTCTACCCGATCTATTCCTCTCATGATTTTGTCTACCTCTATAAGATCTCCCCTCATCCTCTTGTGATCCATGGAATAGAGGCCCAGCCTACTCAACCTCTCCCTATAGCTCACACCCTCAGCTCTCGCTGTATAGAGTTTCCAGGAGATTGTTTTTGTCTTCCTTAGTGAAGACAGAACCAAAGTTCACATTTAACTGTTCTGCCATTTCCTTGTTTCCAATTATAAATTCACCTGTCTCTGACTGTAAGATACCCACATTCATCCTCAATAATCTTTTCCTTTTTACATATCTATAGAAACATTTACAGTCATTTTTTTTATTTCCCGCAAGCTTTCTTTCATGCTCTTTCCTCCCCCCTCTTATTTAACCCCTTTGTCCTCCTCGTTTGAGTTCTAAATTTCTCCCAGTTCTCTGCTTTGCCGCTTATTCTGGGCAATTTATATGCCTCTACTTTGGCTTGAACACTATCCTTGACTTCCCTCGTCAGCCACAGGTGAGCCGCATTCCCAGTTTTATTTTTTCGGCAGACAGGGATGAACAATTTCTGGAGTTCATCCATGGGGTCTTTAAATCTTCGCCATTGCATCTCCACTGTCAACCCTTTAAGTATAATTTGCCTGTCTATGCTAGCCAATTCCCTGAAGAGAAGCTGCCTGTCCCGCTGAGTTACTCCAACATTTTGTGTCTATCTTCAGCAGCATACACTGTGGCATGCGTTTTTGTCAGGGGCAAATGATCCCCCCTGACAAGCTGCAAGCCCTTGTTTTGCTTTGATGATTTACTTTGAAACATCTGGTCTCACTGCTTAATCTCTTAGTCTCCTTGCTCTTTCTCAAAACTCTTTATGGTTTGTCTTTTCAATTGTTTTTTTAAAAAGTCTGCATTTTCTTTTGTTTCTAAAGAGCCTTGCTCCTGTGGGGTAAACTATGCTGCCTGTTACATCGGCACAGGGATCAGTGAAGGGGGTATTACGCTTTGTTCTTGCAACGTTTTATTATTATCTATCATAAATCCAGTTGACCTGATTTTCTCTTCAAGCTTGTCTTTGAAAATAATGATTTAAACATTTAGGTTTAAATTCTGTCCTTTTTTCCTTGTCTTTGAAAACAATGATTTGAACATTTAGTTTTAAATTCTGTTTCACATTAAATAACTTTGTAATTTTAGTTTAGTTTAGTTTATTGTCACATGCACTGAGGTACAGTGAAAAACTTTTGTTGCGTGCTGACAAATCAGAGGAAAGACTATACATGATTACAATCGAGCCAACCATAGTGCACAGATACATGATAACACAAATAATGGTTAATGCAAGATAAAGTCCAGTAAAAGTACCAGATTCCCTATGGACAGGAATGGTTAAAACTGTTCCCTGCATTTGGATCTCCTTGCCAGGTTTGTTTTTGCATATGTACGGGTAAATAATTTCTGAGCACACTGGTCACATTCTAGTTATCACCATGCTGAGGACACACTTCAAATATCACACTTCCTGTGAAACACACATCTTAAATGATCAATCCTCTTTTTTTTATTAATTGACATAAGGAATAGAATTCCAATCATTTATTTTACTTGGAAAGCAATCTTGAAATCTTGACCCGTCCATGCAGAGAGGAATCTGACAACCATCAATGTCCAATGACAATCTCATTATCATTTTAACAGCTGAAATGTTACAACCACGGTGTGAACTGAAGAAGATGTGAACAATGGCAGAGAAAATCAAACACCTCTTGGCATAAAACAAAAAAATGGCAGAAATATATTGTTGAATAATAGTAAGATTAAACGAGAACTTACCAGTTTGAAGTTTGATCTGTATTTTATGAGGAGTTACGATGAAGGATTACGTGAAGAGCCCGCTCAGGACGCATGCGCGGCATACTTCAAAGCAGCGGTGTGGAATCACAGATAGACACAGTTATTGAAGTAAACATAGTAAAGAAAAGGAGACATCAGTTTATCAGTTTGACCCATATTATTGAGAGTGGGAGCGGAGGGCACGTAATCCCTCATCGTAACTCCTCATAAAATACAGATCAAACTTCAAACTGGTAAGTTCTCGTTTAATCTTACTATTTTACTTCGGAGTCACGTGAGTGACTACGTGAAGATTTCAAAGCTCTGTGATTTCAAACCGTGTAACAGTTCATACTTCACTCGCTGTCTAAGTCATTCGAGGGAGGAAGTATGTTATCATAATCAACCATGAATCTGTTTGTAAAAACAATAATGGTGTTATTAACAACAAGACCAAATGCTTCCCCGGGCTTAAATTATATATTTTTTGCAGATTCTTTTTCTGCAAACGATACAGGTTCTGTCAGTGGTTTGTTATAAAAGTTTGGAACGTATACTCCCTAGACCACCCTGCCGTAGCCAGGATGTGGTCCATAGGCTCGTCCATCCTGTTAGTTACTGACGTGGAAGCTGTCCTGGTGGAATAAGATTTATACACGTTAGTATTTACTCCAGCAACTCCCAGTACCTGCTTGAGCCACTAGAGATAATTTAGCTCATCACCTGACCATGAGGTTTCTTGTGGCTGACCCATAAGGCTTTTCCCTCTCCCTCGGTATTCCTTATTGTGTCGATGTAGATCTCTAAGTGGGTCATGACACATACAACGTGGTTCAGTTGGGTATGCCCGGAATTTCATGACTGGACCTGATGTTCCTGGTCTGTTCTGTTTGACCAGCCCTTGAATGGGAAATGTGACACTATCTGGTGTTATAACCATGTTGTCCAATTGCAGTAGATGGGAGAACTGTCTCTTTGTGTTGAGGTAAGGCCAGCAGCATGTCCATCTTCAGGGTAGGCTGTTCCAGGGTGAGTGACCTGGCTGGTGATCATCCCCTAAGGTATGTCAGGATTTCACTGACATCCCAATTTGGGTGTACCTATTTCTGGGGAATGGATTGAATATACCTCTCCTGTATATGATCACCAGTGAGTGGTACCCTTTGCCCTGTTGTCGTGGTGCCTAAGTTGAGTAGGCTGACAGAACATTTCCTTCATTGTGGTGAAGACCTGCCAGGAACTCCAGTACAGTTTTTTGTTGTAGTTGAATGTGTAGTTCCTGTTTTGTTGTAGTTGAATGTGTAGTTCCTGTTCCTCAGGTATGTTCCCTAGGATATGCGACAGAATGCTGTCATCATGTTGATAGTGCTGCTGATCCAAGCACAGCAGTGGTCTTCCCAATTCTGCAATTATTTTAATGACCATGTCGAGGACCACTGGGAACCATGCTTGTGGACTTAGTCCACTGTAATTTGCGTAGTACCCGACTGATGAAGCCGTAGTACCTATTGAAGAGGTAGAAGGAAGGGAGAACATAGAGATTAGATTCCCCCCCCCACCCCTCAATACGCGGGAATGTATCCATCGCCGCTGCCTTGAGATTGGTTTCATGTGACGTAGGTTAGTACGTGGCGATTTAGTTGAATATAAGGAAATCGATATCTGGTGTCCATATTGCTTAGTAATTTCAGCAAATATTTTTGGTTTAAATGTTTGTTTACAGCATTTAGCTCACCTGATAGATAAGTTACTGATGGTCAAACGTGTTTGACAACATACGGTTACCAATTGTTAATAAATTGTCACCTAATATCGATGTTCTCCGCCCAAGTGGTTTGGTATATGCCACCACTGTGATGTTGTTAACTTATAAACGAACATGCAAAATGGTGCATTACTGAGCAAATGCTTCACTAGAAGTAAGTAATTTAATATATAACACGTTTAAGTCAATTCGCATTGACACTAAGTATTACAAGCTCAATAACACATCAGGACACTTAAGATGTTACTCAAAACAGGTGGAAATGTACAACCATAATCCTTCCTATGCAGATAAATTCCATGAAAACACTCCAGATTAGTCCATTTGCCCCCATATTACAGGTATGAAGATAGTTTGAACTAGTATCTCAGCTCATAGGAAAGGTACAATGTTCAGCAGCTGGTAATGCTACTACTATCCCAATTACTTTGCCACGTAGTTGATTGGTGGTTAAATGTTACCATAACTAATAGTCTTAATGAATACCAGATAGACAATGTTGTGGATGGTCAACGTAAATATCTGGATATATGACAGAGCCCGCTAAATAAGTTAGTAGCTAAAGCAGCTAATAAGCTATATCCAAGGATAGTCTGTCGTTAATATATAGACATGCCATGACGGAATATTTCTTAAGTGTCAGGGCTGGTTGATTCTGGTATAGCTTCGACTTAAATGCCAATTCAATACTCAAATCAAGTTTATTTGTCACATACCCATGCGAGATGTGTAGTGAATGAAAATGGCAATGCTCATCATGGTTACCCCATCCAGGTAATTGTGGTATATCCGAAACTTATATGAAAAGGTACTGAATAGTATGCATCTTCAAGGTCAATGTCTACCATAAAGTATCCTTGGATCCATGGTAGAAGTTACAAATCCCATAAGTGGGTATACCTGGTGAAATACTCAAGTGGTTAATCAATGATGGTGCGACATTCACCATCGTGGGAGGGTAGACCCCTTGGGGTGCTTGCTGAATTGGTGGCAAAATATTAATTCTATTCCCCTTGAATATATTTTTTGGTATATAACTACCAAGAGTGATAGCTTCCTAACCAGGCGTGATTCACCCACCCGTTGTTAGTAAAACCCTTCACCTTTATGTGATGGTAGGAACCATACTTATCTGTCTTCATTGTTGTTTTCTTCGGTTTCTGGTTCCTTGTTCTTGTAGGGACGATGTTTGTTGGGGGGTGGCGCATTTTCCATGGGGCCTGCTGTGGGCCCTGGCCTAAAAGGCTTATGGGATTGGCATGCAGGCCCCGAGCTTTCACCAGTACCATGAAGTAGACGACGCCCCTGGTGGACGTGTAGAGGTACTGCTGTCTGGTTTAGTGTGGTGCTCATTCCAGACTCTGCCCTCTTGTGCCGAATAGTTTGAACACCTCGTCCAGTTTTTTAGGACTGGTTTGGTAAGTGTCCGGTAGCAGGATCTGTGGGTGTGAGGTCGACGTTCTCACAGTCCTGTTAATTTCACAGATTGAGGGCAGGTTTCTGACTTCCCTTGAGAAGTTGAACAGTAAGGTCAGGTGTTTTGCCATACTACCCTGCCCTTCTGGGGCAGGTGGACATGGATAGCCGACGTCAGGGTATCAAATGCAATTTTGAGATATTTGGGTTAAATGCGCTGCTCAATGTATCTCCCAATAATAGCGGGCACTTTGAGTAAATGCAATTTAGGGGAGGCGTGATGAAACCAACACCTCATGGCTACCTGTCTTGGAGAGGTTTTTTGGAAAAGTCAGGTAGTAGGCTGGCTATCAGTTAAGACTGAAAGCCATCTTGCTTGTGGTGAAATCATGTAGCGGCCACACCCAGCAGCTCTTCCTGATCCTGTACCTCAAAGCATACTCCCGATGTTGTTCAGCCAGTGCCCCTCTTCTTGACCAGCCCAGACCTGGTCGCAAAAGTTGTCCTCGGATGAGGAGGAAGCAATGGCCAGTGCACGAGGCACTGTGGAGAGAGTGCCTGAACTCCCTCTGCGAAACTGCTCCTCACGAAGCAAGTCTCGCTGGAGCTTATGCTCCACCAGTCACTCCATGCGGCTCATGCGGCTGTCTCTGCCCTAAGCGGGCGGTGAGACATCCCCGTCCGACGAATCGGATACCACCGGCCGGATTGTTGACATCCAGTCCGCTGCTCAGGCGCTAGTGGAACTGGGCTCGGCTCGGTGTCGGGGATGGCGGAGCGCCGGGTTAGCGGTCCTACCACCCTCTGTCCCCCTCTGATGAAATGCCTGCCTGCTGGAGCCGAGCTGGGGACAGGTTTCTTGGAGAGTCTTGTTCCTTAAACTGTAGCGGGAGCACCTGACCCGCTGTGCCTCTGGACTGGCACCGGCGCAGCTCCCTATCCGTGGACCACAGCGTGTGCGGTCCTGTGCCATCTCTCCCCCTTCCGCGAATAGAACACTCCTTCCCTAGTCCAAGGGGGGCCGCTTGCATCTGGACTGGCACCGGCGCAGCTCCCTGTCCGTGGACCGCAGCGTGTGCGGTCCTGGTGGCGTCTCTCCCCCTTCCGCGAAAACGGAACGCTCCTTCCCCGGAGTCCAATGGGGGCCGCTTGCATCTGCTGCTTTGCTCCACCTGGAGCAACAAACAGACGTGAGTCGCTGGTTAAACTGAAGGTAAGTACTTACCTAAAGCTTCCTCTTTCAGGCTTGTAGCGGGAGCGCCTGACTCCTGCCTGCCGCTGTTGCCTGCTGAAACGTAATGCCGCGCATGCGTGCTGAGCGGGTTCTTCACGTAGTCACTCACGTGACTCTGAAGTCAAATGATATTCCACATATATATCTGAACATCAAACTATTATTGCACTCATTTTAGACTCTCAGATCTGGTGTGGCAATTTCAGTATTTTCATATATTTTGCAACTTCAACTTTTTGGCATTGTAATTTTTTTTAAGTTTTCTTTCATCTCTACTTTAACTGACAGAAAGTTAGGGTTGTTGTGGCGATCTGTACATATTTGTCTGTATCAAAGTGCAGCAGCTCCCTGTAATTACTGCACTTTGCAACAGGGAGCAAAGTTTTGGAGCCGTCATGTCAGACAGCAGATTTACCAAAAGACAAGAGCCTTTGTGCAAACAGTTCTTTAAAGCTTTCTGTTTAGATGTGACCTCACCCTTTTCACCTTTATTTTGACACACCTAATACTTAATATACTTTAGGAGTTATCCTGAAGGATCACATATTGCTAGAATAAACTGCTTCGATTCATTTACTACCTTTGTTCGCCTTGCGTTTAAAAAAACAAACCACAATCAGTAAATCAATATATCTATGTCAACCAAATTGACTTAATTATTATTGTGGTAAAGCAATCACTTCAGATTAATTGAACTTTATACAACAGGAGCTGTCACTCTCACTGACTGGAATGTCCCCAGAATGTCTATGGCATATGCCACTGATGTCATCGTGGCACCAGTAAGGCTCTGTCTACTCTTGCGTTTTGTACTCATTGCTTTCATTCATGACTTGATATGGGCAATGTTTGTGACAAGTATGCAATCTGCAAAGTAATTTATGATTGCCGAGATCAAGTTTAATTACTGACCCACGGCATTTGGTTATGTGCATCCAGTGATTTTTGTAAATGATCTGAACCAAGGCAGCACATTTAATTGATGTTGAACTCGAGTGTGGTAGTTTTCCATGCCTTGTTAGTGAAAAGGTAGATGTGATTGTAAAGGTACCATTTCAGATTTGTCCACTCTTTTGTTAAGATTAGGGAACAGAAGAAAATTCACCCTTTCCTGTGAAAAAATGATGTGAACTTTCTTGGAAATATCTGAGATAATAAAAGTATTGGAAAAGCATAGGATTGCCATGAGAAAGAATGTAAGTTGCTGGTACTATTTTTCTGGCTTTGAACCACTTTTAATTCCTTTTTTCAGATCAACCACAAGATCTGCAGTCTGACTGGTGATTTGTTTCTGGACAAAGGCAAACTGCCAGCCTGCGCATCATTCCAGCTTTCTTCCCTCTACTACAATCCGTCTGAGGAGGGGTTATGACGCAAAACGTCGCCTTATGACGCAAAACGTCGCCTGTCTATTCTCTCTGCAGATACTGCCTGGCCCGCTGAGTTCCTCCAGCACTCTGTGTTTTGGTCAAGATTCCATCATCTGCAGTTCCTTGTGTCTACATCTTTAAAAACATATAGTTTTGCATTTAGTCTCAAATGAAAGAGTCTATGTGGTTGCCAACTTTACCTGTATAACATGGAAGTGAAAAGACTATCATGCAGTTTTACCTATTACTCTGCGGGCCGTGCTTTGGTTTCTGAGGGGTTCTAATGCACAGAAACTAGGCCAACACTCCTTGTGGCATTGAGAGAGTGATGCGGTCTCAAACCTGTAGCCTTATAGGTTCATTGGCTTCTGTAAAATTGCCTCTAGTGTGTTGGATGCAAAACTGGGATAACATAGAATTGTACAGGTGATAGCAGGTCTGCCTGGGACTCAGTGAACTGAAGGGCATGTTTCCAGGCTGTTTCTCTAAACCAAACTAAACTAATCATTCAATCCAAGTTGCACACATCCAAGTACAAATACTGCTCTTTTAGAATCAATGAAAGTCTCCACTTCATCTTCTAAGAGATTACTGTGGCTTTTGGCATGGTGCACCTAAGGAAGTTTGCTGACTCAGAACAATGTTTAATTTAGTTTGGTTTAGAGATGCAGCATGGAAATGGGCCCTTAGGCCCATCGAGCTCACACTGACCAGCTGTAATCCGTACACTAGTTCTGCCCTACACACAAGGAAAATTTACAGTGGTCAATGAACTTACAAACCTGCATGTATTTGGAATTTAGGAGGAAACCAGAGCACCCGGAGAAAACCCATGATATCACAGGGAGAACGTACAAACTCCATACAGACAGCATCTATAGGTTCACCCACAGGATCAAACTTGTGACTCTGGCACTATAAGGCAGCAACTCTACCACTGTACCACTGTGCAGTCCAGGTAGTTGGTTAGTATGTAGTTAGTTGTGGCATTGCATGGAGTATACACAGAGAAAGAACAATTTACTTCTATATGCTTGGTTTTATTGCTAAAGTGCAGGATAGTATATGAAGCAAACATGTGACACCGATTGATTGAACGATATAACATGGAAACACGCCCTTATGTCCCACCAAGTCCATGGCGATCATCGTTCACCTGTTGACACTAGTTCTAGGTTTTCTCACTTTTGCATCCACTCTCTATACATAAGGGGCAACTTATAGAGGCCGATTAACCTACAAACCTGCTCATCTTTGGGATGTGGGAGAGAACCAGAGCGCCAGGAGGAAGCCTACATGGTCATAGGGCGAACGTGCAAACTCCATATAGATAGCACCTGAGGACAGGATCGAATCCAGGCTTCTGGCACTGTGAGGCCCAGAAGTAACTACTGAATGCATCCCTTGAATAACTATGCACCAATTCATACAGGAGGTGGCGCCATGCCATTGTGAGAAGATTCAGGATTCCTGGTACAAATTCCAACGTGCTGCGATCATCATGGTGCTTCCTTCCCTGCCATTCATTTTCTTTTGACTCTGCAAAAATAAATGTTGTTTCAAAATTACTCAGTTCCAAGACTGATTGTAAGGGCTGAAGGAATTGGCAATTCATAAGAGACATGTTCAGCAGGCCTGGGGAATGTGTAGAAACATAGAAACATAGAAATTAGGTGCAGGAGTAGGCCAATCGGCCCTTGGAGCCTGCACCGCCATTCAATATGATCATGGCTGATTATCCAACTCAGTATCCCGTACCTGCCTTCTCTCCATACCCTCTGATCCCCTTAGCCTCAAGGGCCACATCTAATTCTCCTATAGTTTAGTTTGGAATTGTGTATCATTGAATTTCTGCACTATTCTCTTTGATTCGTGCTTGCCATGCTGTTGGTTTGACACAGGCAGTTACTCACTGGTCGTTACTTTGTCCAAAAAGGAAGTTTTGCTATGTCACGCAGGAGGCTGAAAGTGGAAGAACAAAGCCTCGACAATATAAACAAAGAATGTTTGGAGAACTCAGCATAGCAGGCAGCATCTGTGGAATGAGAAACAGTTCATGTTTTAGGTCTGAAACTATTTGTCAGAGCTGGAGAAGAGGGAAGGCAAGTTAGTTAGCAGAGAATAGGCTGGGGAGCAGGGCAGACAGGTATAACAAAGGGATAGAGTGAAACCAGAGGACTTAATGTGGAGGTTAGAGGCCCATTATGCTTGTTTGCAATTTGGACTGTTTTCTGGATGGAATCACTCTGCATTTACCTTCACCCCTTACAGGAGGCCTGTGCTTGCACTCAGACATACAGCACAGAAACAGGCCCTTTGGCCAAACTCGTCCATGCGAACAAGATTCCCCATGTAAGCAAGTGCCGTGTACCTGCATTTGGCCCATATCTCTCATCTTTTCTATCAACATAACTGCTCAAATGTTTTTTAAATGTTGTTATTGCACCTGCCTTGACTACATCCACTGGCAACTTGTTCATATACCCACCAATTTCTGTACAAAAAAGTGCTCCTTGGTTTCTGATTGACTCTTTCCCCTCTCACCTTAGCCCCCAGGCTGCCTGTATTGTCTTCTGACAATCTATGCTGTCAAAGACCCTGTTCACTAACTATTTGAGACATATATAGAAATATATTGAAAACATTAATTAAATGCATTTGTCATATTAATGTAAAAGTATACAAACCACATGCCTTATCTTTTGTTTGGGGGGCGGGGGTGGTGTTTGTTGATAATACCATTCAAGTGAATGGGGCCATGTTAGTGGTGATGCTGCTGATACCAGCAGTGGAATGTGAGGTTGGATGCTTCAACATCTGACCTTCACAGCTTTTCCTACTTCAGTGCAATCCTTCACCGTAAGCAGGCCGATGTTTTAAAATGCGACAGACATTTCCTGGTTCGCCAATTGCACCAATGGAATGCAAAAAGAGTCGATACATGCGATGTGTATGTATCTCTCCCACTTTGCCGCTGGTGATCTTAACAACTCTTTTAAAAGGATAGCATCCTGTAGTAAACAAATCACCGCAGTAAGGTAATTTACCGGAGGCATTGGTGCCAGCCAGTGAATGCATTTCATTGCTATGTTACACCTAAGGTACTGGAAGAGAGAAGGTGGGTTACGGTGAGAAAGGGAGGGAAACATGGAATGCAAATGTCCCCGGGTGTTGTACCTCTTGTGAACAGGTTCATCCACTTAGAAGCTGTCGGTACAGAAGATGTTATCACACTGAGCGGCGGACTGGCTTGCGAAGCAAAAAGGGCTGTTGAGCCAAAGCCAAAGAGGCCAACGTCAGGCAACGCCATTGTAGTTGGAGACTCCATTGTTAGAGGTACAGACAGGGTTTTCTGCAGGAACAGATGGGATACGAGGATGGTGTGCTGCCTTCCTGGTGCCAGGATCCAGGATGTCATGGACAGAGTGCAGAAAATCCTCAAGGGCGAAGGTGAACAGCTGGAAGTGGTAGTGCATGTCGGCACAAACGATATCGGAAAGAAGGGGATGAATATTCTGCAGCGTGACTTTAGAGAGCTCGGAAAAATGCTGAAAAGCAGGACCTCCAGGGTGGTTATCTCTGGTTTGATTCCAGTTACTCGTGCTGGCGAGAGCAGAAAGAGGGAGATACGGGACCTGAATGTGTGGCTGAGGAACTGGGGCAGGGATTTAGATTCTTAGATCACTGGGATCTGGATTGGAGTAAGGGGGAACTGTACAAAAGGGAAGGATTGCATCTTAACAGGTGGGAGACCAGCATTCTGGCAGGCAGGTTTGCCACTGCTACATGGGTGGTTTTAAACTGAATAAGGGGGGTGGGGAGTCAAATGGGATAGTCGAGGATGGAGTTAAAGGGAAAGAGAATAAAGGGATAGTTAATGACCCCAGAATTAACTGAAAAGGAAGCTCACAAAGGGATAGGAAAGTATGGCCAAGTGTAATAGGGATCGATGTGAAAGGTGAGGTGCGTAAGGAATTAAAAATATTGTATATGAATGAGCAAAGTATAAGAAGTAAAGTAGATGAGCTTGAGGCTCAGTTAGAGGTTGGTAGATATGACATTGTGGGGATTACTGAGACGTGGCTGTAGGAGGATCGGGCCTGGGAACTTAATATTCAGGGTTATACATCCTATAGAAAGGACAGGCAGGTGGGCAGAGGAGGGGGGGGGGGGGGGGTAGCTCTGCTGGTGAGGGATGGAATTCAGTCCCTTGTGAGGGAAGACATAGGGACTGACGAGGTGGAGTCACAGTGGATTGAGTTGAGGAATTGTAAAGGCAAGAAGACACTAATTGGTGTTATTGACAGACCCCCAAATAGTATCCCGGATGTAGGGTGTAAGTTGCAGCAGGAGTTAAAACTGGCATGTAACAAAGGTAATGCCACTATGGTGATGGGGGATTTCAATATGCAGGTAGACTGGGAAAATCAGTTTGGTTCAGGACCCCAAGAAAGAGAGTTTGTAGAATGTTTCCGAGATGGATTCTTAGAGCAGCTTGTAATGGACCCGACCAGAGAAAAGGCGATTCTGGATTTAGTGTTGTCAAATGAACCAGATTTGATAAGAGAACTCTAGGTAAAGGAACCGCTTGGAGGTAGTGATCATAATATGATTAGTTTTAATCTGCAATTTGAGAAGGAGAAGGTTAAATCAGAAGTGTCAGTGGTACAGTTGTACAAAGGGGACTATGAAGGCATGAGAGGGGAGCTGGCCAAGGTAGAATGGAAAGGGATCCTAGCACAAATGTCGGTGCAACAGCAATGGCATGAATTTCTGGGCATAATCCGGGAGACGCAGGATCATTTAATTCCGAAAAGGAAGAAAGATTCTAAGGGGAGTAGGAGACAACCGTGGCTGACAAGGGAAGTTAGGGATAGAATAAAACTAAAAGAAAAGATATATAACACAGCAAAGAGTAGCTGGAAGCCAGAGGATTGGGAAACTTTCATAGGACATCAGAAGGAAACAAAACGGGCAATACGGGCTGAAAAGATGACGTACGAAGGGAAGCTGCCCAGGAATATAAAGAAGGACAGTAAAAGCTTCTTTAGATATGTTAAGGGAAAAAGAGTAGCAAAGTCAAATGTCTCTTGAAGGCAAACTCGAGTGAAATTATTATGGGCAACAAAGAAATAGCAGAAGAGTTGAATAGGTACTTCGGATATGTCTTCACTAAGGAAGACACAAATAATCTCCCAGATGTACTGGAGGACAGAGGATCTAAGGGGGTAGAGGAACTGAAATAAATTTTCATTAGGCGAGAAATAGTATTGGGTAGGCTAATGGGACTGTAGGATGATAAATCCCCTGGGCCTGATGGTCTGCATCGCAGGGTCCTCAGGGAGGTGGCTCTAGAAATAATGGACACGTTGGTGATCATTTTCCAATATTCAATAGATTCAGGATCAGTTCCTGTGGATTGGAGGATAGCTAATGTTATCCCACTTTTCAAGAAAGGAGCGAGTGAGAAAACGGGGAATTACAGACCAGTTAGCCCGACTTCGGTGGTGGGAAAGATGCTCGAGTCAATTATTAAAGAGGTATTAATGGGGCATTTGGATAGGAGTAAAAGGATTAGTCCAAGTCAACATGGATTTATGAAAGGGAAATCATGCTTGATTAATCTTCTGGAATTTTTTGAAGATGTGACAAGTAAAATGGATGAAGGGCTGCCAGTGGATGTAGTGTATCTAGACTTTGAGAAAGCCTTTGATAGGGTCCCTCACGGGAGACTGGTGACTAAAATTAGAGCACATGGTATTGGGGGTAGGGTGTTGACTTGGATAGAAAATTGGTTGGCAGACAGGAAGCAAAGAGTAGGAGTGAACGGGTCATTTTCAGAATGGCAAGCAGTGACGAGTGGAGTGCCGGAAGGGTCAGTGTTATGGGCCACAACTGTTTACCATATATATTAATGATTTGGAAGAGGGAATTAGGAGCAACACCAGCAAGTTTGCGGATGACACAAAGCTGGGTGGCAGTGTGAACTGTGAAGAGGATGTTAGGAGGTTGCAGGGTGACCTGGACAGGTTGAGTGTGTGGGCAGATGTGTGGCAGATGCAGGATATTATAGATAAATGTGAGGTTATCCACTTTGGCGGCAAAAACAAGGGGGAAGATTATTATTTCAATTGGTTTATGAAGGAACTGCAGATGCTGGAAAATCGAAGGTACACAAAAATGCTGGAGAAACTCAGCGGGTGCAGCAGCATATATGGAGCGAAGGAAATAGATAACGTTTCGGGCCGAGATGAGGAAAACATTTTTCACACAGAGAGTGGGGAATCTCTGGAATTCTCTGCCACAGAAGGTAGTTGAGGCCAGTTCATTGGCTATATTTAAGAGGGAGTTAGATGTGGCCCTTGTGGCTAAAGCGATCAGGGGGTATGGAGAGAAGGCAGGTACAAGATACTGAGTTGGATGGTCAGCCATGTTCATATTGAATGGCGGTGCAGGCTCGAAGGGCCGAATTGGCCCACTCCTGCACCTATTTTTCTATGTTTCTATGAAACCCTCCTTCTGACTCATCTCAATGGTGTTAGGTTAGGTAAGGGGGGGGTGGGTGGGGTGTTGCAGCGAGACCTGGGCATCCTTGTACACCGGTCACTGAAAGTTGGCGTGCAGGTACAGCAGGCAGTGAAGAAAGCTAATGGAATGTTGGCCTTCATAACAAGAGGATTTCAGTATAGGGGTGAAGAGGTTCTTCTGCAGTTGTATAGGGCTCTGATAAGACCACATCTGGAGTTTTGTATACAGTTTTAGTCTCCTAATTTGAGGAAGGACATCCTTGTGATTGAGGCAATGCAGTGTAAGTTCACGAGATTGATCCCTGGGATGGCGGGACTGTCATATGAGGAAAGATTGAAAAGACTAAGCTTGTATTCACTGGAGTTTAGAAGGATGAGAGGGAATCTTATAGATACATATAAAATTATAAAAGGACTGGACAAGCTAGATGCAGGAAAAATGTTCCCAATGTGGGGCGAGTCCAGAACCAGGGGCCACAGTCTTAGAATAAAGGGGAGGTCATTTAAGACTGAGGTGAGAAAAAACTTTTTCACCCAGAGAGTTATGAATTTATGGAACTCCCTGCCACAGAGGGCAGTGGAGGCCAAGTCACTGGATGGATGTAAGAGAGAGTTAGATAGAGCTCTAAGGGCTAGTAGAGTCAAGTGATATGGGGGGGAAGGCAGGCACGGGTTATTGATAGGGGACGATCAGCCATGGTCATAATGAATGGCGGTGCTGGCTCGAAGGGCCAAATGACCTCCTCTTGCACCTATTTTCTATGTTGCTAACTATGTTTCTATATCAAAGAAATAAAATGGAAATTAGTTAATTCTGCCAGAAAATAAACAACTTTTGACAAGTTGGCTGCAGCCTCTGACAATCTTCAAAGCCATTTTGGGTGTCGAAGTGGGATGACCCTCTTTATTCCGTGAATGTGATCTATCAGTCTGTCTGTGTTATGAAAAAAAGAAGCAAAGTTAATTTAAAATTGTTAAAGCAAAATTCGTCCAATCACAATTTTCATCAGACAAACCATTCAAAACATTAGGATGTATATGAATACATATGCATTTAAATTTATATGAAAAGCTTTACTAAGGAGCTGGGTGGACTCAAATAGTGCAACATGTGACCAACATTAACCACCCATTTCCATCTCCATGCTCTATGTACCAGTCCACCTCATCACCATCAAATAATTAGTTATATTAAATTAGTTATACTAATGCAATAAGGGCTAAAACTATGATCCAAGTAAATACAGACTTCTATGTCTTTCTAAATTGTTGCAGAGAACTGTATGAAGATCCCCATTAACACCATATTATTAATTGCAAATTATAGTTATTTTGACCATGGATTTAATTCTGAATAATGTGCAAAGATCTGAAATAAGCTGAGTTATCCGATTTGATTTGACAGATATCTAATTCTGAATACTGAGAAAAATTCTGACATAATTAGAGTGATTTGATTGACAATATATATTGAGGTAATTAGAAGAGGTGGTTACTTAGTAAAAGAGCTAACATATTTTCAGTGATTGTCTTTGGACCAAATTACATTTTCCCTCCTCATTTTGTGTGCTTTCTTCAATGGTTAATCATTCCCTCTGTTCCTTCTTCTTGAATAAAGCCGAGGCACACAAAAACACATATGACGCAAGATCTGCCACGTTTACTAAAAAGATTATTGAAATAGATCTAATAGGATGTAAAAGATTGGGAATATTATGGACTCAATCTGTTGCTCAGCGTCTGAAATCCATAAAAAAGCTGATAGATAAATAATTGAAAGCATGTGAAATTAAATATTGGATGGAAAATATCTTATGGCATTACTCATTCTAAATTGGATCCAGTTCCAACTGTATCAACATTACATGACAACAAATGTTTATTGTATAATAATGGAATGTTAACCAGATTCAATAGTATATAGTAAATACAAACATATTTAACTTCTTTTAAAAAAGTAACAATATAACGTTACTCATACAAGCGTTGTATTTTAAATTCATGCATTTGAGTTACTTTTGCTGTATTTTGATTTAGACTGTAATCCAACGTCTCTCTGAAAAGTTTTGGGAACGCTGGTTTTCTGACATAATATTGTGGTCAAAAAACACTTACTGTGACCTGGAGATGAAACCCCTGGTCTTAAGGACAAATGGGAGAAGGCCTGTCCTGAACACAGAACGGGTGCTTTCTAACGGGTACGCGGAAATCTGGCCAGACCAATAAAACGTTCGATATTTCTAATGACCCCACTCTCAGACAAATTGGGACAGAAATAATATGGTCACCTTGCCTTTGCAGTCATTACAATTGGTAAAATCTCCCAGGATAAAATAAAAATGCAGTATGCAAATCTTCTTTCAACATTATTATTTATTGGGCTGTCACTTACTTGCTCAACAAATTAATAGTATCGATTATGATAGTTCACAAAATACTTTTAAAGACCATAAATCCAATTGTGCGATTGAATACGCAATAAAAACGAAGAAAAACATCCAAACCAGTTAAGAACAGAAATTAAATTTTCATATTTTTTAGCGGTAACTAGTAAGGGACGCATTAATACAGATTTTGTAGAGAAATGTTAGCACACTAGTGGAACCTCTAGAATTTCTCTACCAATGTGCTATCATGTTTGGCATTACCTCATAAGCCAACACTAATGCACCATTACAAAACTTACTGCCATTTACTTTCAGGACTCTTTCCACAAACCCCCACGTGTATTGGACTCATCATAAGTCCAGTGGCAGAGTGTGGTTAGAGCAACTTGCCAGACCTTTTTGAAACAAGTCTGGTTTAGTGTAGGGGCATTCATTTGAATTGAAAGAAACAGGTCCAAGGGAATAAATTAAATACACTGTCCATGTGCCAGGTCTATTACAGCTACTAACCTCTCCATCATCGAACAGATCTATAAGAGGGACTGCCTCAAAAACCTATACCAACAAGGCCACACCCTCATATTGCAATTACCATTAGGAAGAAGGAACAGGAACCTGAAAAACAGGACCACCAGGTTCAAAAACAGTTTCTCCAAGCATTCATCAAGTTCTTGATCATCACACAACACTCAAGTCAAGTCACTTTTATTTCTATAGCACATTTAAAAAACAACTCTCGTTGACCAAAGTGCTTTACATAGGTGGAGGTACTAACGTTATACAACAGTGGTTCATAGATTAAGTACATACATAAATACATACATATAGCCCAAAAATATAGCACTAACCTCAGCTACTATGATCTACTACGGACTATCTTTGGTTGCACAATAGACTTATGTTATTCCACTATTATGGTATTACAGTTATTAATTTATTGTATTTAAAAAAAAATATATATTATTTTTTATTAGAAGCAATTGTACAAGGATAAAATGCTCGGCATCTACAATTATACAATCATTGTCATTTTTAACCTTATAACCTAAATTTTAAAAAAAGGAAAAAGAAAAAAAAGGGAAAGCAAGAAAAGAAGAAAAGAAAATGACAAGAAAACTCGGCTTATACTGATTAGAATTTAGAAGATTGGGGGGGGAGGGGATCTTATAGAAACTTACAAAATTCTTAGGGGTGTTCAAGAAGGAACTGCAGATGCTGGAAGGTCGAAGGTACACAAAAATGCTGGAGAAACTCAACGGGTGCAGCAGCATCTATGGAGTGAAGGAAATAGGCGACGTTTCGGGCCGAAACCCTTCTTCAGACTGATGGGGGGTGTGGGGGAGAAGGAAGGAAAAAGGGAGGAGGAGGAGCTCGAGGGCGGGGGGATGGGGGGAGACAGCTCGAGAGTTAAGGAAGGGGAGGAGACAGCAAGGGTTAGCAAAATTGGGAGAATTCAATGTTCATGCCATCCGGACGCAAGCAACCCAGGCAGAATATGAGGAGCTGTTCCTCCAATTTCCGGTGTGGCTCACTCTGGCAATGGAGGAGACCCAAGACAGAGAGGTTGGATTGGGAATGGGAGGGGGAGTTGAAGTGCTGAACCACCGGGAGTTCAGGTAGGTTATTGCGGACTGAGTAGACGTGTTCGGCGAAACGATCGCCCAACCTACGCTTAGTCTCCCCGATGTAGATCAGCTGACATCTAGAGCAGCGGATGCAGTAGATGAGGTTGGAGGAGATACAGGTGAACCTTTGTTGTACCTGGAACGACTTCTTGGGTCCTTGAATGGAGTCGAGGGGGGAGGTGAAGGGACAGGTGATGCATTTCTTGCGGTTGCAACGGAAAGTGCCCGGGGAGGGGGTGGTACGGGAGGGAAGGGAAGAATTGACAAGGGAGTTGCGGAGGGAGCGGTCTTTGCGGAAGGTAGACATGGGGGGAGATGGGAAGATGTGGCGAGTGGTGGGGTCACGTTGGAGGTGGCGGAAATGGCGGAGGATTATGTGTTGTATTTGCCGGCTGGTGGGGTGAAAGGTGAGGACCAGGGGGACTCTGCCCTTGTTGCTAGTGCGGGGATGGGGAGAGAGAGCAGTGTTGCGGGGTATGGATGAGACCCTGGTGCGAGCCTCATCTATGTTGGCGGAGGGGAATCCCCGTTCCCTGAAGAGCGAGGACATTTCCGATGCCCTGGTATGGAACGTCTCATCCTGGGAACAGATGCGGCATAGGCGGAGGAATTGGGAGTAGGGGATGGACTCTTTACAGGGGGCAGGGTGGGAAGACGTGTAGTCCAGATAGCCATGTGAGCAGTTGGTTTGTAGTGTATGTCAGTCAGAAGTCTGTCCCCTGCGATGGAGATGGTGAGGTCAAGGAATGGTAGGGAAGTGTCGGAAATGGTCCAGGTGTATTGGAGTGCCGGATGGAAGTTGGTGGTGAAGTGGATGAATTCAGTCAGTTGTGTGTGGGTGCAGGATGTGGCCCCAAAGCAGTCATCAATGTAACGGATGTAGAGGTCGGGGATGGGGCCCTGGTACGTTCAAGGATTGTTCAACGTACCCGACAAAGAGGCAGGCGTAGCTGGGGCCCATGCGTGTGCCCATAGCTACGCCTTGTGTTTGGAGGAAATGGGAGGAGTGAAACGTAAAGTCGTTGAGGGTTAGGACCAACTCCGCTAGGCGGAGGAGAGTATCAGTGGCTGGGTATAGGTTGCTCCTCTGGTCGAGGAAGAACCGCAGGGCTTTGTGGCCATCCTGGTGGGGGATGGAGGTGTAGAGTGAATGGACATCCATGGTGAAGATGAGGGGGTGGGGGCCTAGAGAGTGGAATGCGTGGAGGCGGCGGTGAGTGTCTGAGGTGTCTAGAACATATGTGGGAAGGGATTTGACCAATGGGGATAGTAATGAGTCAAGGTATGTGGAGATGAGTTCGGTGGGGCACGAACAGGCAGAGACAATGGGTCTGCCGGAAGAGCTGGGTTTGTGGGTTTTGGGGAGAAGGTAAAAACGGGCCGTGCGGGGCTGGGGAACGATGAGGTTGGAAGCTTGGTCGGGCAGGGCATGGGAATTGATGAAGTTGGTGATGCTGCTAGATATGGTGGCCTCGTGCTCGTCAGTGGGGTCATGGTCCAAGGGTAAGTAGGAGGAGGTGTTGGCGCGTGGCCTCAGCTTTGTAGAGATCGACGCGCCAGACTACCACGGTACCTCCCATGTCGGCTGGTTTGATAACCCAATCTGGGATTTTGCAGAGTGATTCAATGGGGTTGGACAGGCTAGATGCAGGAAGATTGTTCCCGATGATGGGGAAGTCCAGGACAAGAGGTCACAGTTTAAGGATAAGGGGGAAATCCTTTAGGACCGAGATGAAAAAAACATTTTTCACGCAGAGAATGGTGAGTCTCTGGACTCTCTGCCACAGAAGGTAGTTGAGGCCAGTTCATTGGCTATATTTAAGAGGGAGTTAGATGTGGCTCTTATGGCTAAAGGGATCGGGGGTATGGAGAGAAGGCAGGTACAGGATACTGAGTTGGTTGATCAGCCATGATCATATTGAATGGCGGTGCAGGCTCGAATGGCCTTCTCCTGCACCTATTTTCTATGTTTCTATGTTTCTATGACCCCTAATCTACCAACGCAGTGCAGCAGAAAGAAAGAGAAATAAGAAGAGAAAAGCTGGAGATATACATTGCCCCTCCCCGCCTCCTCACCCGTCGTAGCATCGGATTTAAATTTAAATTTGTGTTTCACTATACTATTGTTGTAAAAATTCAGTAAAGGGTATCCATGTCTTAAGCAATTGATCTGGTTTTTCCGCCAAGACAAGCCTAATGTTTTCCAAGTGTAGTGTCTCGGACATATCTGTAATCCACATCTTCAGTGTGGGGATTGTTGGCTGTTTCCAACATTTAAGTATTACATTTTTCGCCATCATCAGGCCGTAATTGAGGAAACGTCTTTGAAATTTCGTTAGCTTAGAACAGGCCTATGACATACCTAATATAATCAGTTTTATATCTGGGTCCAATTTAGTTTTAAGTATTTTGGAAAAGGTATCAAAAATTCCCCTCCAGAAGTTTTGTAACTTTGTGCAGGAAGCAAAACAATGGGTTGTAGTCGCTGGGAGAGACATTGGGAAGATCTTATTCAATTTGGACTTTGAGTAATAGAGTCTGTGCAGTATTTTTAATTGTATCAGGGAGTGCCTAACATTAAGAGAGCAGTAATGTATGTATAAAAGGCATTCCTCCCAACTATCCTTTGAGATTAGTAAACTCAATTCATCTTCCCATGCTCGCCTAATCATTTCAGAAGATGGGATGTGTGCAGTTAAAAGAGTATTGTTAATGTAGGATATTAACTTACTTGTATCCGCCTTTCTATTCATGCATTTGTCTAATATATCTAGGCCCATAGAATGACAGTCTTGTGTGTGTGTTTTCACATAGTCTCGGATTTGAAGATATCTAAAAAAATTACTAGCTTTCAAATGATATTTCTTTGTATTTTTGATTATTACATATTATCTATGATACGGGCATGTTAAGCTTCAGCAAGTAAGAATTTCATTGTTCCATTGTCGATACACTTGATAATTAAACACTTGAGACTCTTGACCTATTTATTAAGTAACTTTGCATTGTTTTGAATTGAGTTTGGTTAAATGCTTAAAATTATTTTGAAATGTTTAATGTTTTCGAGTGTGTGTTAAACTTGGTATTTTTTTCTTTCTTTTCAGTTTCAATTGACCTTTAGTAACATTGGAATGTTTCTGAATGTGGATGAAACACAGAAATAAAGTTATCAGTCATTGAAGCAAGGGTACATTCCATGCAACAGTTCAACAAACTGTGCCCAGAATAACCTCACCAATGCACAAGAGTCAGGCTTGTTGCGGCATGCTCTACCCTGCCCACAAACAAGTAAGTTGATTTTAATTGATTGCATTTGTTGTGACAGAGATCCACAAAGCAAACCAGTGCTGTAGTAATTGTGTGACCTGAAACAAAGAGGTGAGATCCAGACTGTAATTTTTTGGCAGGATGAGTATTTCTTCTTCTTGCGTAATGCGTGCATAGCCTAAAGTTGTAAGACAACTTGTTCTGTTTGATCTTCTGTTTGTGCACGCCAGGTTGATTGCATTTGTTGAAACAGGGTGGACCATGTGAAGGTTGCAATCTCCCACCCCGCAGGATGAGTACCATCACTGCACAATTCAGAGACAAAGTGTCTTTGTCACTAACACAATCGATGTTTAACCTATGGATCTTGAATCAAGTTAAACTCAGTCTGATTTAGAATCTAGACTTTAGAAATACAGCACAGAAACAGGCCCTTTGGCCCAACAAGCCCGTGCCGCCTAGCGATCGCCCAGTAACACTAACCTACACACACTAGGGACAATTTTACAACTTACCAAAGCCAATTAAACTACAAACATGTACGTCTTTAATGGGAGGAAACCGGAGCACCCGGAGAAAACACATGTGAACGCAGGGAGAACACACAAACTCTGGACAGACAGCACCCATGGTCAAGATTGAACCCAGGTCTCTGTTGCTGTGGCAGCAACTCTACATTATGGCTACCCTGATGACGTGAAGCTTTGCTCAACCTACTGTTTGCAATGATTTTTGTGAAAAGAGTTTATACTGGCTACCAGTATAAACATGCTGTACCTGCATGTTAACTTCCAATGATTCAGCTAGAAGGAAATCTTGGTCCCTCTGAATACAAACACCATATACTTGGCACTTCTTCAAGTGGCGTTTAATATGGAGCTGTATTATTCTAGTCAGGGATGGTGGTAGGTGGTCACCTTGCTCATGTTTGACCTGTGCCATCACACTTCATGGGATCTAGCGATAATCTCAACTTTTCCCAGGGTTTCTCCCTCCAAAGTATATACTATAGTTTGGTGTGTCTTGCTGGTGGGAGAAAAATCATGAAGGAATTATAATAGGCGGGTCTGGGGTGCTGGCTATATTTTATGAGAATTATTTACATGTCTATTTTACCTGCTACTTGCCTTGTTTGTAGTAAAGTTATCTCTTTTTCCAGCAAGTTGTCAGTATGATTTTGCAGAAATAACTGGGCTGAGTCTTTTTACCGATCTTTCTGATTTCATTACTGATTTACTAATCTTAAATCTGTTTACAGTTTAGCTTATTTTCACATAAACCAAGGTACAGTGAAAAGCTTTGTTGTGCAGTAGCCAGTCAGCGGAAAGACAACACTTGATTACAATAAACCATTTGTAAATGCATGATAAGGGAATAACATTTAGTGCAAGGTAAACCCAGCAAAGTCCGATCAAGGATAGTCCGAGAGTCACCAATGAGGTAGATAGTAGTTCAGCACTGCTCTCTGGTTGTGGTAGGATGATCCAGTTGCCTGATAATGGTTGGGAAGTAACTGTCCCTGAATCCGGAGGTGTGCGTTTTCACACTTCTATACCTTTTGCCTGATGGGAGAGGGGAGAAGAGGGAGTGGCCAGAGTTTGACTTGTCCTTGATTATGCTGCTGGCCTTGCCGAGGCTAAGTGAGCTATAAATGCAGTCAATGGAAGGGAGGTCGGTTTGTGAGGTGGTCTGGGCTGCACCCACAATTTGCTGCAATTTCTTGCAGGTGCTGAGGTCCAAGCTAGGTGGTCCATTTAGTTTATTCTTCTTGCTCGTTGTGGTTACAGTGATTTTATGCAACTGTGGAATGCCCAGTAAATAAAAGACAGATCGAGTGTCAGCCACTGTGTTTTTCTGGGTTGTGATAATTTGTGGTCCTCAATATCTGCCATTATAATTTCTTGAAAACTCTGTTTTGCTTCTTTTATTGCAGCAACCTTTCTATACCATTGCAATTGTTATTGTTATTATTGCAGCAATTTTATCAATTAATTTCCACATCTTGGGATGTTTGGGAAGATAAGCAAAACAAGTTGCATCCGCATGGAAGGCTCTAACCTGTTTGTTAGAATGATTAAAATAAACTCAATAAACTTGATCAGTGATGAAGGAAATTTGAAGCAGTGAATGCCAAAATGTAGGAAAACTGCATGATATGGATGATATTTAGGTGACTGATATAGTCAGAAAACTGGAGATAGTGATCAACCATTTGTGCCTCCATCTAAATCTCCCTCCCTCATAGCGGCATTCCACCATTCACTTCCAGATAATTAAACTGACAAAAAATAGATTGATGCAGTTTTGGTCTCCAAATCTGAGGAAGAACATTCTTGCTATTGAGGGAGTGCAGCATTAACAAGGTTAATTCCCGGGATGGCGGGACTGTCATATGCTGAGAAATGGAGCGGTTGGGCTTGTACACTCTTGAATTTAGAAGGATGAGAGGGTATCTGATTGAAACATATAAGATTATTCAGGGTTTGGACATGCTAGAGGCAGGAAACATGTTCCCGATGTTAGGGGAGTCCAGAACCAGGGGCCACAGTTTAAGAATAAGGGGTACACCATTTAGAACGGAGATGAGCAAACACTTTTTCACACACAGAGCTGTGAGTCTGTGGAATTCTCTGCCTCAGAGGGCGGTGGAGGCCTGTTCTCTGGATACTTTCAAGAGAGATCTAGATAGGGCTATTAAAAATAGCGGAGTCAAGGGATATGGGGCGAAGGCAGGAACAGGGTACTGATTGTGGATGATCAGCCATGATCACATTGAATGGCGGTGCTGGCTCGAAGGGCCGAGTGGCCTACTCCTGCACCTATTATCTATTGTCTATTGTCCATTGTCTATTGTCTATTGTTTATTGTCTATTTCTCAGGAAGCAAATTTCAAAGACTTGACATTGTTTTAAGATGAGATAGACAAAGTTTAAATCAGATATGCGGGGCAAGTTTTTCGCACAGAGGGTGGCGGTTTCTTGGAAGGCACTGCCAGGGGTGTCATGAGTCAAGGCAAAAGTGTTTATCCACCAACAACGCAACAATGAAATTCTTACTAGCAGCAGCATAACAGGCCTGTATAGATAGCATATTCTAAACAAAAAATATCAGTAAATTAATAATCCCGATTCTAAATTGTCTTCTTTCTTCAAAATTCAACAATCAGTTCCTTGGTCTTGCTGATGTTGAGAGCAATATTAGACACAAAATGCTGGAGTAACTCAGCGGGTCAGGCTGCATCTCTGGAGAAAAGGAATAGGTGACGTTTCGGGTCAAGCCCCTTCTTCAGACTGAATGTCAGGGGAGAGGGAAACTAGAGGTATGGTAAGGTGCAGAACCAGTCGGGCAGTACAGTGTGAAGAAGGGTCTTGTCCCAAAATGTCACCTATTCCTTTTTCCCCAGAGATGCTGCCTGACCCACTGAGTTACTCCAGCATTCTGTATCTATCTTCAGTGTAAACCAGCATCTGCAGTTCCTTCTTACATATTGAGAGTAATGCCCCTGTCCCACTTAGGAAACCTGAACGGAAACCTCTGGAGACTTTGCGCCCCACCCAAGGTTTCCGTGCAGTTCCCGGAGGTTGCAGGTGGTTGCCGGAGGTTGCAGGTAATGGAAGCAGGTAGGGAGACTGACAAAAACCTCCGGGAACCGCACGGAAACCTTGGGTGGGGCGCAAAGTCCCCAGAGGTTTCCATTCAGGTTTCCTAAGTGGGACAGGGGCATTAGTTTGTTGTTCTAGCAACATTCAATCAGATTATCACTCTTCACCTTACATTCAAATTCATCATTGCCTGTAATTCATCCAACAACAGTCAATAAGGAAGTCGAGGATCCAGTTGCATAGGGCTGAGCAGAATCTCAGCTCCCCGCATTTCATAACAAGTTCGGAGGGGATGATGGTGTTGAACGAGGAGCTGTAATTGCTGAACAACAGCCTGACATTGCAAGCAGCACAACTGGGTGGCTATGGAGGCGGATATGATAATGGAATTTTGGATGGGCACATTGATATGCAAGGAATGGAGGAATATTGATCATGCACTGTTTCATTTAAGATTTCACGAGCAAAGGAAAGTCATCCAGTTGGGCTCCAACTGCCATTTTATCATCCTGTTATGAAAGCTAAAATCTACCTCAGTATTCACCTATTGGATAGATAACTGAGTGGGATCTATTACTGACAGAAGGTCCTCCACAGCCCATTTTCTCTCATTGACAGAACTGAACTGCTTAAGAGTAATGCTGAAAAATTAAGTCAGGAATAACATAATACAACTGGGAATAGTTTAAGCTGCAATGGAACTGGAAAGGAAATGCCTTCAATAGTGAATGATCAGCAATAAAATAACATTTAAATAAATGTTTATAGTATGGTAGTGGAAACCTTAAGATATAAGGAGAAACATCTGTAATTTATAATAGAGATATTAAGGATTATAGATATTTGATCACATTTCCTTCCTGGGAAATCAATCTCTTTTTTGACAGTTTATCATCTGGAAGTGAATGGTGGACCCCACTATGAGGGAGTGATTTAGATAGAGGCACAAGTGGATGATCACTATCTCCAGTTTAAAATAGACAATAGACAATGGACAATAGGTGCAGGAGTAGGCCATTTGGCTCTTCGAGCCAGCACTGCCATTCACTGTGATCATGGCTGATCATCCACAATCAGTACCCCGTTCCTACCTTGTCCCCATATCCCTTGACTCCGCTATCTTTAAAAGCTCTATCTAACTCTCTCTTGAAAGCATCTAGAAAATTTGCCTCAACTGCCTTCTGAGGCAGAAAATTCCACAGATTCACAACTCTCCGGGTGACTATAAAAATTGTGTCCGCTGATTTGACTAAATTAATATCTCATAAGGGCCAAAAATTGAACATTGAAGTGGTAATGTTAGTAACAGATATAATGTTGGAACTAACTTTTAATATATTAAAACCACAACCTCTGGTACTGTAAAATTTCTATTTTGAGATGTAGATTGTAAAGTTGAGTGTTTTATGTGCATTATAGTGTAGCCAATAATTCCAAACTATTATGAGCTATTGGCGCAACTTGTATCTTGGAGCTTTATTGAACTTGTAGAAGAAGGCTCCTTTCCTGCAATGATGGATTAAAGTTGAAACCAGGTCAATAACTTGGACCATAGGCAAAACAACAAACTGCTTGAGGAACACAGCGGGTCAGGCAGCAGCGTTAGACAGCGGGTCAGGATCCAGCCCGTAACCCGAAATTATCCGGCCCGCAGATGTTTTTTTTTCTGAGGACTTCCGTCATCTAGAATCCTAGAACAAGCGCAGACAGTGAGTGCGGCAAAACTACAATTAGCTGTGGCGGAAAGCGACTCTCCCTCAAAACCCTCCCTCCCTTCCGCTCAATGGTTAATCACAGCGCGGTTTACAGTCGAGATATGGGGCAGTGAACAAAGTGCTAGGAAGGGCATGAAAAGACGATAGATCGAGTCCAGAAATATTATGAGGCGACCCCAAGGGCTACAAAACGCAGGAATGTGGATGCTGAGTGCCGAGTCTTCCAAGACACTTGGACAGAAAAGCAATTCTTTGTACACCAGTTCGGCACGCCCACATGCCTTATCTGCCACGCAAGTGTTAGTGTGAACAAGCAGTTCAACATCAGGCGGCACTATGAAACAAAACACCCAAAATTCAGTGAAATTAGTGTGCAAGCAAGGAAGCATGAAGTTCATAACATTAAATGCGGCCTGGCAAATCAAAGTCTGATGTTCAAGAAACAAAGTGTAGAATCGGAAAGGAACACGCATGCTAGCTATGCGGTTTCTAAGTTGATAGCAGAAAAAATGAAGCCCTTCACTGAATGAGATTTTGTGAAAGAATGTTTGCTGGCAGTTGTGGACATTCTGTGTCCCGAGAAAAATATTTCATTGTCAAATGTCAGTCTCTCTGTAAGAACAGTTGCACGACGAATAGAAGAAATGTCAGTGGATGTGAAAAACTGTTTAAAGGACTTTTGCAAAAATGTCCACTACTTCTCAATAGCACCCGATGAGAGTACAGATACCAAAGACACCGCTCAGCTGGTAGTATTTGTATGATGAGCAAATTCAGCTTTCGACATTGTTGAGGAGTTTGTTCAACTGGTACCTTTGAAGGGTACTACCACAGGAGCAGACATTCTTGAAGCATTGCTCAAGTGTATTTACAGACATGGAGCTGGATCTATCTAAGTTAGTATGCGTAGCAACTGATGGAGCAACGACAATCGTTGGAGAAAAGAAAGGTGTCGTGGCTCTGCTTCAAAACCACATGGAATTAACCACAACATTAAAAATAAGCACTGCCTAATCCACCAGGAAGCATTGTGTGCCAAGTCTTCAAATTTGAAGGATGTGATGAACGTAGTGGTAAGAGGAATAAACCTGATATTGTCTCTGGGACGGAACCATCGTCAGTTTCAACAACTTTTGTCGGAAGCAGAGGCCCAGTATGGAGACCTGTTCTACTTCTGCAACGTTCGGTGGCTCAGTTGAGGTGCAATGTTAGAAAGAATATACCCTCTGCTGGAAGAAATAGCTACATTGCTCGAAGGTAAAAATGTGACCACCTCAGAATTTCACGATCCTAAATATCTTTCGAGTCTAGCATTTCTGCCAGATTTAACATATTTAAATAACCTCAACTTGCAACTTCAGGGAAGAAATTAACTTGTACATGAGATGTGTGGACACATCGTCGCCTTCAAAACAAAACTACGACTGTGGGAATGCCGATTTGAGAAATCATGCTACGCTCATTTCCCTAAATTCCAGGAGACCCTACCGACATAAACCAACACATTTGTGACTGTGATGCATGACTTGAAAACTGTGTTTTCTTCACGTTTCACTGACATTCCCTCAAACACAAGCAAATTCAGGCTGTTTGCCACTCCATTTGACGAGGACATCGACATCACACCAGAAAATGTTCAAAAGGAACATTGAGATGCAGTGCAGCGATGTATTAAGATCTAAGTTTAATGCATCGGACATATCTCTACAAGAGTTCTACAAGAAATATCTTCTTGAAACTGGTATGTATACCAACTTGATAGATCACGTGAAAAATATGACATCAATGTTTGGCAGTACTTACATGTGCGAGCAACTCTTCTCAAAAATGAAATACACGAAGTGCAAATTAAGAAACCGACTGACTGATGCCATTTAGATGGCATCTTGCATCTGGCCTCTTCCAGCCTGTCACCTAATATTGAGAAATTGTTGAGCGAAAAACAACACGAAGTGTCACACTAAGTGCTATGAGACAGACAAACAGACAGACAGAGAGGGGTGAGAATAGTTTCAATACTGGTCTCAAGCTAACTGCTATGTTCAGTAGACATAATATTGCTTAAATATATAAATATGTTAAAGTTTAGTTAGTATGTATTATTATTACCTGAATTTATTAACTGTGGTGATAGATGTGGCCCGCCATCCGCTCAAAGACATGGGTCCTGGCCCCTATGCAGAACAAGGTTGCCGACCCCTGGTGTAAGAGGATGAATGCTGGAATAGAGAGGTAAATGTGGGGCAAAGCCTGGCAAGTGATTGGTGGATACAGGTAACTTGCGGTGATTGTCAAATCAGTGAAGAAACTGACAAAGGCTCGGGTGAAACCTCTTTGTACAGATGCTGTCTGACCTGCTGAATTCCTCCAGCAGTTTTCTTTTTGTTCTAGATGGCAGCATGTGCAGTTTCTTGTGTCTTCCTCAGTTGGCTTTGTTGTCCCTGAGTACAGGGGGGTTAAATTAACCATTTTTCTATTCCTAATCACTATTCAAAATCTGCTAAATTCCTGGAATTGGGAGGTCAGAACACTTGGGGAAGGCAGTCGGAAATACAGATTTAAAAAAAGCCATTTGTGTTGGAATTTTAAAAGCTAAGAAACATCAGATACTGAAATATGAGATGCTCAACAGGTTAGACAGGTCTGACTTGTTTATGTTGACAGGCTGTTTCGATTCATCTTGCATTAAAATAATAATACAAGCTAGAAAATGAAGAAAGAAAGTATAGGGGCAATTTTTTTCTGAGGAGGTGTTTAACTTTTACAATTGGCAATACAGAAATTGATACCCAAGGAACTGCAAATGTTGGAATCAGTAGCAAATCACAAATCACTGGAGGAACTCAATGGGTCAGGAGAGAATGGATCAGGCAATGTCTGGGGTCAGGGTCTATAAAGCTGGGAATAATCAGTGTAGTGGGTATAACAAAAATTGGATTAGGAAGAGGTACGAGGCAGAGAGTGTGATGTGCTAAGATTGGCCAAGATTGACTGGCAATTAATTCTAAAAGGGTTGACGGTGGATATGCAATGGAAGGCATTTAAAGACTGCATGGATGAACTACAAAAATTGTTCATCCCAGTTTGGCAAAAGAATAAATCAGGGAAGGTAGTGCATCCGTAGATAACAAGGGAAATCAGGGATGGTATCAAAGCAAAGGATGATGCGTACAAACTAGCCAGAAAAAGCAGCATACCGGAGGACTGGGAGAAATTCAGAGACCAGCAGAGGAGGACGAAGGGCTTAATTAGGAGAGGAAAAATGGATTATGAAAGAAAACTGGCAGGGAACATAAAAACTGACTGCAAAAGTTTTTATAGATATGTGAAAAGAAAGAGATTAGTTAAAACAAATGTAGGTCCCTTGCAGTCAGAAACAGGTGAGTTGATCATGGGGAACCAGGATATGGTGGACCAATTGAATAACTACTTTGGTTCCGTCTTCACTAAGGAAGACATAAATAATCTGCCGGAAATAGCAGGGGCCCGCGGGTCAAAGGAGTTGGAGGAATTGAGTGAAATCCAGGTTAGTCGGGAAGTGGTGTTGGGTAAATTGAATGGATTAAAGGCCGATAAATCCCCAGGGCCAGATAGGCTGCATCCCAGAGTACTTAAGGAAGTAGCTCCAGAAATAGTGGATGCATTAGTAATAATCTTTCAAAACTCTTTAGATTCTGGAGCAGTTCCAGAGGATTGGAGGGTAGCAAATGTAACCCCACATTTTAAGAAGGGAGGGAGAGAGAAAACGGGGATTTACAGACCAGTTAGTCTAACATCGGTAGTGGGGAAACTGCTAGAGTCAGTTATTAAAGATGGGATAGCAGCACATTTGGAAAGTGGTGAAATCATTGGACAAAGTCAGCATGGACTTAAGAAAGGTAAATCATGTCTGACGAATCTTCTGGAATTCTTCGAGGATGTAACTAGTAGCGTGGATAGGGGAGAACCAGTGGATGTGGTGTATCTGGACTTCCAGAAGGCTTTCGACAAGGTCCCACATAAGAGATTAGTATACAAACTTAAAGCACATGGCATTGGGGGTTCAGTATTGATGTGGATAGAGAACTGGCTGGCAAACAGGAAGCAAAGAGTAGGAGTAAACGGGTCCTTTTCACAATGGCAGGCAGTGACTAGTGGGGTACCGCAAGGCTCAGTACTGGGACCCCAGCTATTTACAATATATATTAATGATCTGGATGAGGGAATTGAAGGCAATATCTCCAAGTTTGCGGATGACACTAAGCTGCGGGGCAATGTTAGGTGTGAGGAGGATGCTAGGAGACTGCAAGGTGACTTGGATAGGCTGGGTGAGTGGGCAAATGTTGGCAGACGCAGTATAATGTGGATAAATGTGAGGTTATCCATTTTGGTGGCAAAAACGGGAAAGCAGACTATTATCTAAATGGTGGCCGATTGGGAAAGGGGGAGATGCAGCGAGACCTGGGTGTCATGGTACACCAGTCATTGAAGGTAGGCATGCAGGTGCAGCAGGCAGTAAAGAAAGCGAATGGTATGTTGGCTTTCATAGCAAGAGGATTCGAGTATAGGAGCAGGGAGGTTCTACTGCAGTTGTACAGGGTCTTGGTGAGACCACACCTGGAGTATTGCGTACAGTTTTGGTCTCCAAATCTGAGGAAGGACATTATTGCCATAGAGGGAGTGCAGAGAAGGTTTACCAGACTGATACCTGGAATGTCAGGACTGTCTTATGAAGAAAGACTGGATAGACTTGGTTTATACTCTCTGGAATTTAGGAGATTGAGAGGGGATCTTATAGAAACTTACAAAATTCTTAAGGGGTTGGACAGGCTAGATACAGGAAGATTGTTCCCGATGTTGGGGAAGTCCAGGACAAGGGGTCACAGCTTAAGGATAAGGGGGAAATCCTTTAAAACCGAGATGAGGAGAACTTTTTTCACACAGAGAGTGGTGAATTTCTGGAACTCTATGCCACAGAGGGTAGTTGAGGCCAGTTCATTGGCTATATTTAAGAGGGAGTTAGATGTGGCCCTTGTGGCTAAGGGGATCAGAGGGTATGGAGAGAAGGCAGGTACGGGATACTGAGTTGGATGATCAGCCATGATCATATTGAATGGCGGTGCAGGCTCGAAGGGCCGACTGGCCTACTCCTGCACCTAATTTCTATGTTTCTATGTTTCTATGTGCTGGAGGCTTGTTGAGGTGGATTGGTGTTAGGATTATTAACTTTTCCTTTTTGTTGTCAGTGGGCATGTGATCTGCATGAAATCTATTTTGATTCGTTTTTGACTTAGCATCGACCGTTTTAGACAATAGACAATAGACAATAGGTGCAGGAGTAGGCCATTTCGCCCTTCGAGCCAGCACCACCATTCAATGTGATCATGGCTGACATTTCCAATCAGTACCCCATTCCTGCCTTCTCCCCATATCTCCTGACTCCACTATTTTTAAGAGCCCTGTCTAGCTCTCTCTTGAAAGCATCCAGAGAACCTGCCTCCACCACCCTCTGATGCAGAGAATTCCACAGACTCACCACTCTCTGTGAGAAAAAGTGTTTCCTCGTCTCCATTCTAAATGGCTTACTCCTTATTCTTAATCTGTGGCCCCAGTTTCTGGACTCCCCTAACATCGGGAACATGTTTCCTGCCTCTAGCGTGTCCAAGCCCTTAACTATCATATGTTTAAATGAGATGCCCTCTCATCCTTCAAACTCCAGAGTGTACAAGCTCAGCTGCTCCATTCTCTCAGCATATGACAGTCCCTCAATAGCACAAATGTCCTTCCTTAAATTAGGGGACCAAAACTGCACACAATACTCCAGATGTGGTCTCACTTGGGCTCTGTACAACTGCAGAAGGACCTCTTTGCTCCTATATTTGATTCCTCTTGTTATAAAGGCCAACATGCCATTCACTTTCTTCACTGCCTGCTGTACCTGCATGCTTACTTTCATAGACTGATGACCCCCAGATCCATTGTACTTCCCCTTTTACCACTTTGGCGCCATTTAGATAGTAATATGCCTTCCTGTTTTTGCTACCAAAGTGGATAACCTCACATTTATCCGCATTAAACTTCATCTGCCATGCATCTGCGCACTCCCCCAACCTGTCCAAGTCACCCTGCATTCTCATAGCATCCTCCTCACAATTCTCACTGCCACCAAGCTTTGTGTCATCTGCAAATTTGTTAATGTTAAACCTGGTTTAAATTAAATAAAAACCTTCTGACATTTTATGTTTGAGATTTACTGTTGCCACGTATATTGTTTGTGAAAAGGCAATGGATTTACAATGATAAAATACGAATATAATCAGCACATCTTTTGGCACCCAACATTATTATCAAAATATTGAATCCCTTAAGCCAAAGCAAAATTCTACAGGTTTTAAATAATTGAAATAAAATCAGAAAATAATGGAAATTCTTAGCAGACTAGGCAAAACACACTTAATATTTTAGTTTTGAATCCTTTGTGCTACTGTGCACCCAGCAGTCCAAATTTCAATTGATAACCCTTTAAATATTATGAACTGGAAAGGCTTTACTTTGATTAGAGGCAATTACATATATGAATATTCAATGGTAAGTCCAGAAAAAACTTTTCTTCATCTTGGTTTTATTATAGTTTTATGGGAGTGGACTTTGATCAAATCCTTGCCAATGTTTGGAAACTTCAACAAAAAATTAACTTCCTTTCTTTACTTTAAGTTAATTCATCAAAGGATATGGTCAGGGAGTGTGTTATTACTGTAGATCAGAGTATACATCACAGGGGTCTTGATTTGGTGAAAAATAACTTCTAATTCTTTTGTGTGATTTGGAGAATGTAGAGTCAAGAGGCTGTCCCACTGCGACGACCTAATTCCCGAGTTCAGAAGAGTTTGCCCTCGACTCATACTCGCAGCATGATCGACACAAGGTACTAGGAGGTGTTAGTAACTCTCCTTCATGCTCGAGAGTAGTCCCCACGCACTCGAGGCCTCAGCTAGGTCACAGCGTATTTTTCAACATGTTGAAAAATGCCTGCGAGTAAAAAAAGGTCGCCATGGAAAAAATTATTTTTTTTTACTCGTGGGTTTAGTCGAGGTTGGTCGTAGTAGGTCATAAGGCTTTTTTTAGGTAGTCGAAGTCAATCGAAGTTAATCGATGGTATTCGAAGGTAAAGCTCGTTGAGAATAAAAAGGTAAGATTGCCCACTAAACGTTATCAAATGTTGTCTGGCTTCTTAAAAGTGTCTCCACTCCTTCCCTCCCCTCTCCCCCCCTTCTCTCCCACCTCCCCTCTCCGCGCTCTCTAAAGGACTTTCCAAACTGTGCCAGCAGTCTTTTACCTTTTCATCTGTTCATCGCGGGTGTGAATTTCAGACATTGCTCCCCCGCTTTCCCTGGCCCCCGCCTTTGCGTTGTGTTTGTGTGTGTGTGTGTGTGTGTGTGTGTGTGCGTGTGTGCAGACGGTCGATCCAGCTCGCGGTTTCATCGCTGACGGTCAATCCAGCTCGAGGTTTTCCCCGCGAGTGCCCTCGAGCTTGAAGGTCGAAGACTGTCATTGTAAAGTCGCGTCAGTGGGACAGGTCCTTAAGTTAATTAAATGACATTTGGAGTTAAGAAGCTAGTACTAGCAAGGGTGACATTAAAAATGTTGAATTGTCCAAAAACGAATCTGGTTCATTTTAAGAAAGGATATTTGCCAGCCTTACTCGTAATTGTAAAAGTTAGTGCATGGAAGTGAGCCTTCTAGTTCATTGTGTCTTGTTGGCCGAAAAAGGATTTAAGGTTACTCCTCATTTTATGGTGAGTGATTCTTCGCCCTACAGGTTTGGCACTTGAAGTGTTTATCCTGGTATTTTTTTTAGTTTCAGTTTCCACCATCCTCCCATGCAGCTGTTACTAGACCCCTACTATCTGTTGAGCGATGTTTTGTTTTCTGGGTAATATTTGAGGACAATTAGAGGATTACCCTCTTCTAATCTTTCTGCTATTTAACATCCAAGTCACGTTTGTACAAGTACTATGAGGTACAGGCAGTGCCTTTTTGTGACAGTATGCATTGGTATGTCATACCAGCACCTCTTATAAATTAATGTTTATAACCAGCACCTCTTATAACCTTATGTTCTATTCTGGCCACGTGACTCGTGTGTTTATTATCATGCATATCAGTACTTCTCTGTGCCAAAAAGCAGTTTTTACAGGCTACAATGAAAATCTAGCCGTTGCAACATCCCAGGCACATAGGCACTTAGGGTGGCAGAGTGCCGCAGAAGTAGAGTTCCTTCCTTACATTGCCAGAGACCCGGGTTTGATCGTGACTACGGGTGCTGTCTGTAAGGAATTTGTATGTTGTCCCCGTGATCTCTAAAGGACTTACCAAAGTATCTTATACATATCTGCAATATGTATAAAACATGCGTTTTATCTGGTTACTCCGGTTCCCTCCCACACTCTAAAGATGGGCAGGTTTGTAGGTTAATTGGCTTCTGTAAGTTCCCCCTAATATAGGATACGAAACTGGGATAACATAGAACTAGTGGACATGTGATCATGACATGTGATCATGATCAATGTGGACTTGGTGGGCCGAAGCGCCTGTTTCCACACTGTATTTCTAAAACAAATTCATTTTCAAGACCTTAAATAATGGTTCCGTCTTGCAAAGATCTGAACAATGCACAATCTTGAACTGATTTGGGGCAAGTAAAGGGCCTGTTCCACTTTCACAACCTAATTCACGACCTTTTTAACGTGCACATTTTTCATCGGGCTAGAAAAACGCCCTGACCTACTTGATGCCACGAGTACCTACGAATAGCATCACAACCTACTTACGACCTACCTACGACCTATTACGACCTCGTGATGACCATGCTGTGAGTATGAGTCAAGGGCAAACTCGGCAGAGGTCGTGAATTAGGTCATGAAAGTGGGACAGGCCCTTAGCACTTGAGGCACACCAGTGTCAGACAATAAACATCTTGAACAAAAGTGAACTTAACCACCTCCAGATAGCATTCAGTGCCATTACCATTACTGAATATATCAACATTAACATTCCTATTGTCACTGCTCACCAGAAATTTAACTGGACTAGCCATATAGACATTATGACAGTAAGGATTCTTCCCTGCTTGTCCAGATTAATGCAGCTACAACTATGTTCAAAAAGGCTGAGAGTATTCAAGAGAAACAACCCATGACTAGCACTTCTCCCCATCCACTGAGGCATTGTGGCAAAATAATGTATCATTTACAGTATCTGCACACCAAGATTCCTACATAGAATCCCCCAAACCTTGAATGTCTACTGTTGTAAAAGACCAAGGTAGTAGATACTGGAAACACGACCAAATGCTCATTCCAGAATATATTGAGACCTACAAATGTATTTTTCTGAGTAAAATGTCCTGGAGTGCTGCAACTAGTGCTATGACTTCCCTCAACACAGGGCGGCAATGTGGTGCAGCGGTAGAGTTGCTGACTTACAGCACCAGAGATGTGGGTTCGATTCCAACTACGGGTGCTGTCTGTACAGAGTTTGCACATTCTCCCCGTGACCACGTGGGTTTATTTCCAAGATCTTCGGTTTCCTCCCATAAGCCAAAGACATACTGGTTTGTAGGCTAATTGACTTGGGTTTGTATACTTGGTATAAGTGTAAATTGTTCCCAGTATGTGTAGAGTAGTGTTAATGTGCGGGGATCGCTGGTCTTCGAGGACTTGGTGGGCCGAAGAGCCTGATTCCGTGTTGTATCTTGAAACTAAACTAAACAAGCATCACAGTGTCAAGAAACTGGCCCAACATGGTCTTCTCAAGGGCATTTGGGAACAAGCAATAAATGCTGACTTTGCCAGGGAAACCCATATGCTATGTAGGAGGGGTAAAAGAAAAGGTTGTTCAGCATATTTTGCTAACTTCAAGTAAAAAGCGAAAACATGATGTGGTACGTTAAAAACTAAAATAAAATATAAGACATTCTTTAGATACAAGGAAGTGCAGATGCTGGTGTACTAAAAAAGACACAAGGTGCTGTAGTAACTCAACGGGTCAGGCAGCATCTCTGGAGGACATGGACAGGTGACGTTTCAGGTCTCATGGTTTTCTTAGGTTCACCTTAACCAGTGACATGTTCCTAAAATGCTGGGCATGTTGAATTGTGAAGCCGAGGAATATAAATCTTACTAACTCTGCAATATGTATAAATTTATTCATCACATGTAGCCTATAATCTTTGGCAAAGTCAGATTTACAAGTGTGGTCACTGCAATGACACTTTCCATTACACGCTCAATGACTCATTGTTAGATATATGCCAAACAAATAATCAGATTCCTCATTATCATTTTTATCCTTAGTTTCAGTCTAAACCTGCAGGAGTTTCCACTGAAGGCAATTTGTTCTTCTCCCTGTGGAATTTCCATGTGCCTGTTTTATCTTGTTCGTTGTTTTCTGCTTTTCTTCTTTAGATATTCACTAAAACTCAGTTACATGCCAACATTTCTTTCTTCAGTGACTGCCTCTGCCTCTGATTTACTGTAATGCATTCAAACTGATATTCCATTCTATATAGTCTGGATTGACGCTTGGTTAAACATATCTCCAGGGTATTCATAATTTCTTGAACCACTGCTTTCACCACTCAAGGATTGGTGTTGCCAAGACAACGGGTGTTTAAGGCCAAGACAAGACTACACTCTTAAGAACATTGAAACTTTGTGGCCGCCAGAAACGTGACGACTCTTTGTGTACTGTCTCGATGAAGTTTACTGTTGCACTACAATCGTTGCACTTTTGTAGTTACTATGATTGTGCTTGCCTTTAATGTGATTTCATGGATTGGATACAAAACAGTTGATAGATGGGGAGAAACAGTTTCTACTGGCACAGCTAATTGAAGAACTGGCTCTACATGTGACAATAACACCTCCATCATCATCACGTCGTGCATTAGCACCAGACATCACAAATGGGACAAATCATCTGCTCTAGCAGCTATGCTTATATTGGAGCTAACACACATTTCTCAGCAGAAGTCCTGTTTTCCAGGGTTGGGATAAATTTAGATGTGAGTGCTAATTGTCACATTGTAGGAAGTCCAAGATTGCACAAGAGAGGGTGCAGAGGAGAGTCACAGAACAGAGAAATGTACAGCACAGAAACAGCAATTCTTATAGTCCTGACTTACAGACTGACCTCCATCATTTGATCCAACCACAGTACACCTGACTCCATGAGCGGTTCATAAGGAGTGTGGTTGAAATAAAAGCAGTAAAGACCTCTTGGGAAATATTGGAATGTTGTGCCATGCACAGTTATGTAGGAGTAAAGACGTTTCTGACATGAGGTTTCTGTAATGAAGTTTCCTTGGGGAAGTATCAGCTGTTCCATTTGTTCTTCAGAAATTCCAAGCTATCTAATTCTATTTCGAAGGTTCCAGTTGATCCTGCTACCTTCTCTGGTAACACATTCCAGATCTTTTCACAGGCCAAGTAAAAGCGAAAAAATAATTATCTGCATCCCCCTGGATTTTGCTGATTATTTTATAACTATGACCTTCGATTAGCAGTGCCAGTAGAAACTGCTTCTCCCCATCTATCACCATATTCTACCAAAATCTCTTATAGTTTTAAGCACGGATCAATTGTTTGAATTAGTAATTCCTAAATTTAGGGTTATTGTATATTTCTCCTTGTTTAAAGATGTTCCATGTTAGAATAATATTGTAATTGATTTGAAACTTTTTTTCCTTTAAGCCTGAAATCCGAACACAAGGAGAGGAACCACAAGTGTAGGAAAGCTAATCGCATGCCCTAACTTGTGACAGTTCAAAGCAGTTCTAAGGATAAGTGTCTCTGATGTTAGCACACTCTGTGCTCTCGAGCTTCAAAGTAATCATGTCTTAGTGAAAACTATTGATAACAAGCTTAAAATGTCTCCACTTCAAAAATTCCATTCCATCCACTGCCTGCCTCTCATTTAAATTCTTAGAAGCACTGTAGTATTACATGTTGAGAGACATTTCAGTCAAGAAATTCAATAAATACTTTGAACATCATCTTGATGTGGTAAGAGGTACTTTTCTGACCAATTTAGAAATTGAAAACCAGAACAGACTGCAAACTAATAATTTTAGTATAACTTTGAGCTGGAAAGTAGCATGTTTGAGTTTCTTTCCAGAATACTAAGTAGATAATGTAGTTGGTGCTATTGGGTGTGTTGTTGGTGTAGTGATTTAGTTACAGGATAGTAATTGAATACGTTTTAACAGACAATTCAGTGACCACATTTATCGGCAATGAAATTTTAATTCCGTTAATAATTTGGATTGTTTTTAAAGTTACTGTTTGTAATGATGGTCTTAAAAATACTTAATTGTCATAGAAAATTTGTCTGGTTCACTAATGACCTTCAGGGAGGAAATCTCTCATCTCATCCAGGCCTGGCCTGCAAATAACTGTAGGACCATCAAATAGTTGACTATGAAATGACCTGGCTGGGTCTAACGTAATGGATGTGAGTGTCAGATCCAGTGGCTGGTGTCTTCCTCTTCCTTTTGACAGGTGGCGCAGCCGTTTGGGTCTGGGCAGTTGTTGTATCTTGTGTGTCTAAAATGAAAAATGCACAATGGTACTTTCATGGTGAATGAAGTGACAGGCAAAAGGAATGTGTTTAAACCAGCTCCTTGTTACACAATAAAAGATTGAGGCATAAGAGGAACTCAGGCATGAAAGAAGCGTTTTGTATGAGCATGATGTTGTTAAGCTAGAAAGGGTGCAGAAAAGATTTACGAGGATATTGCCAGATCTTGAGGGCTCAAGCTATAGGGAGAGCTGGAGCAGGCTAGGACTTTATTCCTTGGAGCACAGGACTATGAGGGGTGATCTTATAGATGTGTATAAAATCTTGAGGGGTAGATACATTAAATGTAGAGTCTTTAACCCAGAATTGGGGAATCAAGAACCAGAGTTCATAAGTTTAAGGTAGGGAGGAAAGATTTAATAGGAGCTTGAGGGGAAAGAAAGTGTGGTAGGACAATGGAATGAGCTGCCGTAGAAGGTAGTTGAGGCAGGTACTATCACAATGTTTAAGAAACATTTAGACAGGTACATGGATAGGATAGGTTTAGAGGGATATGGGCCAAATGCAGGCAGGTGTAGATGGATCATGTTTGTCGGTGTGGGCAAGTTGGACCAAAGGGCTTGTTTTAATGCTGTATGACTATGACTCATTCCATCGTCCTCAGAGACTTCTGATTCATCAATGACCATTAGTTTCTTGAAATGTTACATTCAGGTTTGTGCCTAGAGAATTGGTGCCTTTGCCAGGCAGATGCCTGCAGTCCGTGGTAATGGCCTCTTTTCTCCTGTAAGATAGAAAGCAGTAATGAGTGTGTCATGATGCATTAATATGGTATGGTTCCATGAATCTAGATATGTGTGTGTTGTGTTGGTTCATATGCATGTGCTTGTTATTGGATTGGACTTCTTGTTTCTATTGACCTTGACAAAACAAGTGAGGCCATTAATATTTGTATGGGATGAGACCACATTACTATTTGCCTCACAGACCACTTTCTGCCATTGAAGACTCACTTTGATCCATAGTAATCTCTCTCCTGGTACCATAACTCTTCATCCAGGCTGTTTCGTTCCCCCCATCCTCCCCCTCTTCCCCCCTCCACCCATCAATATTTTACAGTCTGAAGAAAGATTCCGACCCATCACTTATTCCTTTTCTCCAGAGATGCTACCTGGCCCGCTGAGTCACTCCAGCATATTGTGTCTATCATTGATTTTTATACTTGGGGATCAGAGTGCGCCAATTCCCAGGTCTGTGCTGCCATTCTTTTCTACATTACTCCCTAAACTCCACATTAACCTGTAAATTGGGTGGATTTAGTGCTTTCCTTCACATAAAATATGGAGGAATTACATGAATTAGCCTAATTCCTTTTACTATGTACTAATACGAAACTATTGCAATAGGTACTTCTTTTAGCTCAATTCCCTGAAAATAACATTGATAGAATGGCACAGGGCCAAACTGTTGCACAGTCTCCACATGTTTCAGGTTTGATTGAATTTCTTGCCTGATATCATTCGAATGAATGTTGAACTGCAAATTCTGTCCGGCCTTTGAATTTGAATTAAAAATTGACACTCAATGAAGAGTAGTTCTTACCTGGTAGTCTGGCCAATGCTTATCCCTCAAGCAACTAATCGAGTCAAATAGTCGATCCGTTCAAAATAACAACAATGCGAATAGAATTCTGCTCAACATAATGTGTAGGAAGGAACTGCAGATGCTGGTTTGCATCGAAGATAGACACAAAATGCTGGAGTAACTCAGCAGGTCAGGCAGCATCTCTGGAGAAAAGGAATGTGACATTTAAAGAAGGGTCTTGGCCCGAAACGTCACCTATTTGCTTTCTCCAGAGATGCTGCCTGACCCGCTGAGTTACTCCAGCATTTTGTGTCTATCTCCTGCTCAACATATATTGGATCCTCGGATTTTCCTACTTAAAGATAATAATTATACTTCAAAAGTAGGTAATTCTTTGCAAACTCATGAGATGGTATTTTTTTTAATGGAATTTTTTTCCCTTGTACGACCCTCATTGTCTTCATATTCTTGGCATGGAAGACAAGGTATTTGCAATACTCACAACATCAGGCTGGAGTCACCTGCAGTCTAATTATAGATCTTGAACATTTGTTTCCAAATCCATAACATATGCTGCAAAATAAGCAAAAGATCCAAAAAGGATCTGGTTTGCCTTACAGAGATGTCAGCAAGTGATTAATGCAGTATTAATTTAAAGCTACTTGTTCAAATCAATTGAAATTGAGTTGGCATAAGTTTACAGTTATTATCTTTTAAGCTTTAACATCATTGAACAAGTACATTCTCATTCATCGCCTTGAAATAGTGTTAATATAAGGCTGTCAGACACAGCAGATAAGTACTAAATTACTCACAGCTGTGGATTAGGCTATCAGAACTCTTGACGCTATTTGCTGACCCCAATGATGCAACCTTACAAGTACAGGATCAAGAAATCTACCTTGTTAATATGAGATTCCATGCTGTAAGTTTAGTTTAGTTTAAAGATACAGCGTAGAAATATGCCCTTCGACCGCGACGACCAACAATCTCCGTACATTACTTCTATCCTACGCACTAGGGACACTTTTGCAAAGCTAATTAACCTACAAACCTGCACGTCTTTGGGATGTGGGAGGAAAACTGGAGCATCCGTAGAAAACTCACGCGGTCACAGGGAAAACGCACAAACTCCATACAGACAGCACCCATGGTCAGGATCGAACCCGTGTCTCAGGCGCTGTGAGGCAGCATCTCTACCGCTGCGCCACTGCGCCATCCTAAAGAAGTTTGATCATTTTTGCAGTAAAAAGTACAAATGAGAAGTGGCTGAAACATTTTCAGCATTGGTGTAAAAACTATTTTTGTGGTTAAAAATTAGACGCCGAAAAGCCATTGGACATAAACAGCTAAGATGCTTTATAAATTTTACTTAATAGATGTGGGTGACAAGGGAATGACGGCAGATTTATTTTCCCAAAGGTCATTAGGGAATTGGGTGAAGTTTTATGGCAATCTTGGAACTGTATAATCAAGTGGCACATTAAATTTATTTCAAATTGTTTATTTAAGTGAAATTAATTAATCCCACCTGTTGTGGTGGGCTGATGAACCTATGTCTCCAGTTCACTATTCCAGGCTGAAGATTGCTGGTCCAATTATATAACCACAAAGTTAAATAACTTTCGAGAAGTCTCTAGTTCTCACTGTGCTTCAGGGAAGGTCTTCACTGTGTGGGAAGACAAGCTGTCTATATATATCGTGCGCATGCCCTCAGAGGCGGAATCCTGGAGCTGCAAATACATTAACCTCTGTGGGAAATCTCTGTAGGAAAACTGCACCAAAAAACAGACTTCAATCTCACCATTCCTGTGAAAGGAACAGGGAAAGGCCTGGATAGAGTGGATGTGGAGAGAATGTTTCCACTCGAGGTAGTCTAGGACTATAGATAATTGACAATAGACAATAAACAATGGACATTAGACAAGAGGTGCAGGAGTCGGCCATTCGGCCCTTTGAGCCAGCACCGCCATTCAATATGATTATGGCTGATCATCCCCAATCAGTACCCCGTTCCTGCCTTCTCCCCATATTCCCTGACTCCGCTATCTTTATGAGCCCTATCTAGCTCTCTCTTGAAAGTATCCAGAGAACCGGCCTCCACTGAGGCAGAGAATTCCACAGACTCACAATTCTCTGTGTGAAAGTGTTTCCTCATCTCCGTTCTAAATGGCTTACCACTTATTCTTAAACTGTGGCTTCTGGTTCTGGATTCCCCCAACATCGGGAACATGTTTCCTGCCTCTAGCATGTCCAAACCCTTAATAATCTCATATGTTTCAATAAGATACCCTCTCATTCTTCTAAATTCCAGAGTATACAAGCCCAGCTGCTCCATTCTCTCAGCATATGACAGTCCTGCCATCCCGGGAATTAACCTTGTGAATCTATGCTGCACTCCCTCAATAGCAAGAATGTCCTTCCTCAAATTAGGGGACCAAAACTGCACACAATACTCCAGGTGTGGTCTCACTAGGGTCCTGTACAACTGCAGAAGGACCTCTTTGCTCCTATACTCTTGTTATGAAGGCCAACATGCCATTTGCTTTCTCCACTGCCTGCTGCACCTGCATGCTTACTTTCATTGACTGATGAACAAGGACCCCCAGATCCCGTACACCATTTAGATAATAATCGGCTTTCCTGTTTTTGCTACCAAAGTGGATAACCTCACATCTATCCACATTAAACTGCATCTGCCATGCATCTTCCCACTCACCCAACTAGAGGTCATAACCTCAGAATTGACGGATGCTCCTTTAGGAAGGAGATGGAGGAATTTCTTTAGTCAGAGGATGGTGAATCTGTGTCACAGAAGGCTGTGGAGTCCAAGTCAATGGATATTTTTAAGGCAGAGAGAGATAGATTCTTGATTAGTGCGGGTGTCAGAGGTTATGGGGAGAAAGCAGGAGAATGACGATCAGCCATGATTGAATGGCGGAGTAGACATGATGGGCCGAATGGCCTAATTTTGCTCCTATCACTTATGAACATCTACAAGGGGGCTTAACCACCTAGAATCATAGGTTAAAAAAACCCACAAAGTGCTAAAGTAACTCAGCAGGTGAGGCAGCATCCCTGGAGAACATGGATAGGTGATGTTTTCACACAGAGAGTGGTGAATCTCTGGAACTCTCTGCCACATAGGGTAGTCGAGGCCAGTTCATTGGCTATATTTATGAGGGAGTTAGATGTGGCCCTTGTGGCTAAGGGGATCAGGGGGTATGGAGAGAAGGCAGGTACGGGATGCTGAGTTGGATGATCAGCCATGATCATATTGAATGGCGGTGCAGGCTCGAAGGGCCGAATGACCTACTCCTGCACCTAATTTCTATGTTTCTATGTTTTGGATTTGGATCCATTTTCATGTATGAAGAAGTATCCTGACCCGAAACATCACCTTTCATGGTCATGATGCTACCTGACCCATTGAGTCACTCCAGCACTTTGTGTCGTTTTTTGTAAACCAGCACCTGGAGTTCTAGGATCATATGAAATCCATTTAACCTCTCAAACCGGTTCAATCTTTCAATGGCTGAGCTGTGACTTGATTCCATAAGCCAGTTTCCCTCCTGTATTCTGTTATTAAAAAGCCCGTCAATCAGCGATTTTAACATCGATTGGAAAATAATTGTGGTCATTCAGTCTGTAAGGCAAAAATCTATAGTTGTGGATATCATTGACCTGGGGCATAAATGTTGTTTCCCTCTCCACGCATACTATCAGGCCATCTGAAGATTCCAAGCACGTTTATTTACTTCATTCCCAAAAAGTCTAACTTTGATTTTTAGACTATGTTCCCCCATCCACAATTCTTCAACTCATGGAAAGAGTTGTGGTCTGTGGACTTCCAGAGCTTCTGCTAATATATTGAGGTCAGTGTTTCGAGTTCAATCTTGTAGTCTGGTGCACCTGCCCTCATCAGTCCAACCACTGCTGTTGATGTGCCAATAAGTCCCCCTGGAGGCTTTACCCTCTGCAAATACTAGACAATCGTTACATTTGCTCTGTCCAGCTTATGCATGCCACAAATCCCACCAAAGCTCACAGTGGTAACTTCAAGGTTTTTGACCCAGTAAGAATAGCAATGTTACAAAATTTTGTGATTTTAAAAATCAAGTCTTTAATTTATCCCATCAGATAAAGCAAAAAAAGAAGTTTAATTTGACACCTAATTCACTTTCATATCTTCAGTATTAAAAAAGTTATGGCCATTTTCAAACTCGGAAATTGGCATCTTGTTCCCTATTGCTTTTTCATTGACTTAACACAAAAGCTGTGATTGAGAACATTTAACAACCGATCTTTCTTAAAATTTAAGAGAACTGAAATAAATTTTCAGTTATTATAGTTGAAGCATTCTGAAACAAATATGAAACAATCTTACTTAGATGACTTGAAATTAAAGCATATAATTAGTTAGTTACCTAATTGTAGCTAATTACAAAATTCAATTACTAGATCTAAACATCTATCCATTTCTTAAGAATAGATTAACATTTTTAAATATCCCAAGTGTCCAAATAACATTCAAACAAGAGTTCAGACTATAATGTAATTTTAAAATCTCATTGTCATGGGTTTATAGGCCAAATGGAAGGAATTTAATTTTTAATACCTGTAAATTAATGGCCATTTAAATCAGCTTGCGAGTGGGATTTTCTGGAACGGGACCATTTCGAGCGTTCAGGTTGCGATGAATTTAGACCCCCATATTGGCAGCAAATACACTGCCAGTTCTTCAGGGGGGGGAAATCACCGTTTCGCAACTTAAAATGTGATTTAAATATATCTTAAGAAACACTTTTATACATAAAAATAAACTACTTTCTTTTACCTGGTCCTCCATAAAATCTGTCCCCGTTGTTGGCATTGACGGCTTAAGAAGCTGATTTTAAAATCATTCCAGCGATTAACTTGTCGGGTGAATTTTTTTTTAAAACACACAGAACGGCCGTAGGAACGATTCATTAACAACATCTTGCACTCCAACAAAATATAATTCAGGACCAGGTCGTGAAAAAACCCTGTTTTATCCCCACCCACCCCCCTCAAACGCGCCAAAATCGCGCACACGGCCAGTGGCAGAATTGCAGCGCCGCTGAAGGTAAGTATTGTAACATACCTAGTAAGAACAAGGCAACCTAGTGCACAACTTGTGAGTGATTAATATTCTGTGACATTATTAGCCTTGCTCTACACATTGAGAGTGTTTGCAATGACAGACACAAAATGCTAGAGTAATTCAGGGGGTCAGGCAGCATCTCTGGAGAAGATGGATCGGTGACGTTTCGGGTCAGGACTCTTCTTCTACATAATTCTCGGCTACATAATTCAGACCTTTGTACCAAAAACGTCATACAGGTCATTATGATCATTTCATGAAGTTACCCACTGAAGTAATATCAGAACTACAGTGGTGGGCAAAAAACGTTTGACATAGTTTTCAGCCTATTATCATCACTAACCCTACGTCAGTTATCCAAACAGATGACAGTGCTGAAGGCTGGGGAGCAACTAACTCTATATCCAGCACAAGAAGTAGACTAACCCAGAATCATCGTTACCACTTACACTTATAATTAATGGGCATTAATTATCTAGAGATGGTACACAAAAAAGCTGGAGAAACTCAGCGGGTGCAGCAGCATCTATGGAGCGAAGGAAATAGGCAATGTTTCGGGCCGAAACCCAGATGTTGGGTGACTTTTGTGGTTTAAAAGCATATGCATAAATATGCATCACTTGCATGTACGGTTATAAATAGATAATACTACGGAGGTGGCCTACATTAACCATATGGGCGGCATAAAATCGGTATCATGCGACAAGTTGGTGAACACAATTTGGCAATGGTGTGTCCAAAGACCTATTTTGCTATCAGTAACTTATCTGCCAGGTAAGCTAAATACAGTGGCAGACACCAGGTCACGTAAATTTAATGACAACATCGAATGGATGTTAAAAACCCCAAAAAGAATTTTCACAAAAGTTATCAAGCAATATGGCACGCCAGATATCGATTTATTTGCATCAAGGCTAAATCACCAGGTACCTATGTATGTCGCTTGGGAACCAGACCCTGAGGCAGCAGCGGTAGATGCGTTCGCGCTGAATTGGGGAAATTCTTCTTCTATGTATTTCCTCCCTTCTGCCTCATCAGTCAGGGACTACACACAGTACAAATGGACTCTGTTCAGGTATTTTGATAGCACAAGCCAGCCGTCGGGCACAAGCCACCCGTGCCATGAAAAAATCAAACTACTGGGTTGCAGATTCTGCACAAACCACTTCTGGGACTGGGATTATCATAACAAACCGTCGACACCATGTCAACATCCCTCCGAACATCCACCAAAAAACAGCACTTGTCCAGCATCAAAAAATGGGAGAAGTACTGCTTGGATACAGGGACCACCTACTCAACCGCTACAGTTACCAACGTACTGGAATTCCTGGCGAACCTTCACCACGATGAAGGACTCAGCTACAGAGCCATCAACACAGTTAGAATTAGCCTGCCTGTCTATTTAAAACCAGCTCCAGGACACCAGGCCATGGGGTCCCACCAGCTGGTGGTCATACTAATGAAGGGTATTTACAACTCTAACCCCCTAGACCAAGGTACACCCATATATGGGATGTCAGTGTGATCCTGACATACCTCAGGGGATGGCCACCAGCCAGATACCTCAACCTGGAACCATCTATGCTCAAAACACTAATGTTGATGGCACTTGTATCTGCACAGAGGGTCCAGTCACTACACCTATTGCGACTGGACACCATGCTCATTGCTCCAGACCAGATCTCTGTTGTTATCCAGGGAATGATCAAACAGAGCAGACCAGGAACACCTAATCCAGGCGTGGAATTCCGTGATTACCTGTCAGAAACACGGTTATGTGCCATGACCCTACTATCCTACATAGACACAACCAAAATACTCGAGGGAGATGAAAAGCCTTGTGGATCAGTCATAAAAAAACCTTATGGTCGGGTGACGAGCCATTTCGAGATGGCTCAAGCAGGTGCTAAAAGCTGCTGCGATAAAAACTAACATGTACAAATTTCATTCCACCAGGGCAGCATCCACGTCGACGGCTAAAAGAATGGACGTGCCTATAAACCACATCCTGGCTACAGCAGGATGGTGGGGGATAGACCGTTGAGAAATGTTATAATAAGTTGTTGGCAAAACCTGTTTTATTTGCAGGAAAGATTTTACAGATTGCAAATATTTAATTTAAGCCCAGGGGAGCAATTTAATTTCTTTGTTGTTATTGTTAAAAAATACCATTGTATTTTTCTACAAACAGATTCATTGGTTAGTATGATTTTATGAGGAGTTACGATGAGCGATTACATGAAGAAGGGCCGTCCGTCTGCGTGCGCGTCAATCTTCAAAGCAGCGGTGTTAAATCACAGATAAAAAGAAGACCTGAGAATAGTAAGATTGAAGAAACTAGAACTTCCATGTGACCTTGATAGTATGAGGGTGGGAGCGGAGGGCACATAATCGCTCAACGTAACTCCTCATAAAATCAAGATCAAAGTTCAAACTGGTAAGTTCTCGTTTAACCTTACTATTTTACTTCGGAGTCACGTGAGTGACTATGTGAAGATTTCAAAGCTCTGTGATTTTCGCCGGTTACAAATCCAGGCGTCGCACACTGAATGGATTGACCATGGATGCGTGTAATCATTAAAGCATTCAGACATTACGTAGTTAAGTAAAGACACTGATGCTTTAAATGAAAGAAAAGTTTTTAAAAACTAGTTACCCCTCCCAACCTTGGGGTAAACTAAGGGACAGAACCTAAAATGGTACGTGCAAACACCCGCAGTCCAGTTATAGGTTTGTTATAAAACCGGTGGACCGTTATTTCATTCGTCCATCCTGCAGCCACTAGGATGTCGTCAAGAGGCACGTCCATTGCTCTTGCTGCCGACGTAGATGCAGCCCTGGTGGAGGGAGATTTAACCATATAAATGTTCACTTTGTTACCGCCATTACCCCCTTTGACCATCTGGAGATGGTTTGAGTTGACACCTTCTGGTGTGGTTTTTTTTAATTTATTTTATTTATTTATTTTTTAAATTTTTTTTTAAGGCTGACGAGGACCGATTGTTCTGAATCTCTGAGGTTATCCGTAACTCTCAGATAGTGGTGTTAGTATGTTACCACACACACAACCGTAGGTCCTCTGGATATGCCAAGAACTGGACCTCCATCCCTGGCATTCCTGGCCTGCTATGTTTTTATCAGGTTCCTGATTACGAATGTTATGTTGTTCATATTGGTGGTCATGTGGTCCAACCGTAGCTTTTGCAGTGTCTGGACTCTTTGTCAGCATACCACCTTCAGGGTTAGTTATAGGCGGTCCCCACTGTCAAAGTAGGGTTAGTACCATGCTCACATCCCATGTGTCCATGTACCTTGGTCTTAGAGGTATTACATTGTAAATTCCCTTCATGGATTTTGTTGTAAAGGGGTGCATTCCTATCGACCTGTGCCCTGCTACCAGCATCAGATAGGATGAGAGTGCGCCTCTAGCACTATAGATTGCACTATAACTTTGTTTATAGTTATAGTATAGAGTTGATAGGAAACTCCAAGACATTTGTTATCCGAACTGTGTTGTATTTGTTCGGACAGTCCTATGCCTTGAAATGGCCTCCTCAGAATCTGCAGACCAACAAGTTAATAGGTTCGTGTAGTGGATGATTACTCCCTGTAACTGGGTTCACTAGGAGGTCCCTGCTCTTGGGTACAGCCATAACTGCCTGGACTATAGTTCCCAAAATGCTTGGGAACCAGGCTTGAGTAGGCCAATCTGGCACTACCAATATGCCTGTGGCTTAGTGTTGCTTGATTTTGGTCAAGCATCGGTTTGTGAGACAAATTTGCGGAAAGCATACATAAATAATCCTCCCCAATTGAGGGAGAAGGCATTCACTGCCTTTGCTCCTGGATCCTGCTTGCAGGACACATATCTGGGTAACTGATGGTTTAGTCTAGATGCAAACAGATCAATATCTGGTTTGCAAAAGGGTGTAGTTATTTTGTTAAATACTGCCTGATTCAACATCCATTCTGTGTTGTTATTAAACATTCTTGATCCAGCATCTGTCACCGTGTTATATCTACCTCGTAGATTTCCCAAATATTCCTCTTGATACACCAGTGCCAATTGAGGTTCGAAAATCTGTCGTAAGATACAGATTTTACACCACCCTTGTTAATGGATATGTGCCACCGCAGTGGTGTTATCAATCTGAATTTGAACAAGCACCGGTTGCATATTGCTACAGAAACCTTTGAGTCCAAATTGTGCCCCCAACAATTCTGGGTAATTGATTCCATGTGTTGGGGAATTACAGACTCCTGCTCATTCCATCTGCCCCCACAGCCCTAGACTGTGTTGGTGGCTCCCCATCCTTAGCCGCTTGCATAGGTCTGACGAACCCTCGATGGCTTTCAAGCCAAATTTACCTTGAGCTTTCTCACGTTCGTTATCCACCATAGTTATTCAACAATGGCCTCTGCTGGCAATCCATAGTTTTGCCAATTTGGCCTGCATGGAATCTGAGTGTTCGTTCCTTTGCTCGCTGTAAATTCTGGTAATGCAAAGGCCCGTGACGTACTGCTGGAAATGCAGCTACTATTTGCCAATTACACTCGCTGTTTGCCTGATAGATGGCTAGTATTTGACTATCAGGTCATAGCAGGCTTGATTAATATAGTCGTTTTCCCCTAGGCAAAGTCACCAACATATTTACTGTTTTTGATAGTAAATTCTAGGTAATCAATTATCCTTGTAGGTGTCAATTTTGATTTAACTGGATGGATGAGGTAACCAATTCTATCAAACAGGGTTTTGGTTTGTTTAAGAAGGAACTGCAGATGCTGGAGAATTGAAGGTACACAAAAAAGCTAGAGAAACTCAGCGGGTGCAGCAGCATCTATGGAGCGAAGGAAATAGGCAACGTTTCGGGCCGAAACCCTTCTTCAGACTTTTGGTTTGCTTTGACTGATGCTTCTGCCAATTCTTGGTGACTCCAAAATGAAATTGTCCAAATATGCCATTACTATGTGGTTCTGAGACCTTTGTAGACCCAGAATTGGTTTCCGTAGTTTTGTCAATAGTCTAGGAGCTGATGTCAACCCATTTGGCAGATCCATGCCATGCAGTTAAACTTCAAATATCTCCTGTTCTTAGTGAATAGACACCGAATAGTATGCATCTTTGAGGTCAATGCATGCCATGTGACCATTTTATAGGAAGCTCCTATAAAACAGTAGTTAGACCGTTACAAAAAATTACTGTTCTGAAAGTCTATACTGCACAAATGAGTTAAACCTGGATGAAGTGACATCCTCCATCTGTCACATGTCCTGAATGGCAATCCTGCCCAAAAATACTGGGCCTGCCTTGAAGACAACTCCAGTCCAAGTTCCAAGTCTGCTTGGAACCTATGTATGTTGTGCAGTAAAAATAATCACATGTTATTATCTGTTTTTTAAAACCAGTTCTGAAAATTCATGTTATTGTCATTTTGAACAAGAACACAAGAGTAAGTTACCAACATGTAACTGGTCCACAATCCCTTGTTTCAGTAAACCCAGACCCACCTACCTCCATGGCTACCGGTGGTCTTGTGGTAAGCCCAAAGGCCCCTGAGCGGATTCCTTTTTTCTCCTTGATTGGGAGTAAGACTGGTAGGGAGTGTGGATTCCATGTTTTTCCTGACCTCTGTTTGGGACTGGTCTGAAAACCTCAGCATACTGAGCCTGCCTTGTAGGACAATTCTGGCTATTATTTTGAGTCTGCCTTGAAAGACGACTCTGATCATATTTCCGTGCCCAGCTTTCAAGCCACCACCGGATTCAGTGAACCGCTTACCCCCTATTCGAGGTGTGGGGTGTGTTGTCGCCTACTGATGATTTGCTTGTCGTTGTTACCTTGATTGGTCCGACAGTTTTTGCTTCCTTCTTCTGGTCTTACCTGAAGAGAGGATTTGGCGGCTGATAGCGCTCCCTTGCTGGCATTGTAGCGTGCGCATATTCTGTCAACTGTTGGGCTTGAGGCCATATGCATGTGCTTCAGTATGCTCATACTTTAAATTCGAGATCAGTTACTCCACTGAGAGTGAGATTCGTGGGCAGCCCTGAGAATAGGTGCTGCCGCAGGCCCCTGAGGATACCTGTGCTGACATGGCCCTTCCAGTGGACCTAAATGAGGTTCTAGTCTTGGGTCAGACGGAAACGGACCATGAATGCTTCTCTCCTCAGAGCAGGAGACATTTGTGCAGCCCTGAAAACAGGTGCTGCTGCCTGCGGGTTCTCCATAATACCCGGGCTGTCAATTAGCTAGATCTCCATCCAGGGAAGCACCCAGTGAAACCTGGATGATTGCAGAAGTACTTATTTTCTGTTGTTTGTATGGAAGCTTATTATTCCTTTTTTGTAAAGCATTTTGGTGTTGACTTAAACAGTGCAATATAAGTCAAACTTACTTACTTACTTCCTTCCTTTCTTCTGCTTGTTCCTGGGAAGGTTCCCCCCCCCCCCCTCTTCTTTTGTATGATTCAGTGGTTTCTTCCATATGTAGTTTCCCCTCCAATGGGGAAGACATTGGGCTGCCCCATGTGTGAGGCTCCCGGCACCGGCACTGCTGTAGGCCGTGCTGATACTGCTCCCTCCTTCGGAGCAGATCATTGTTGGAGCAACTTCTCCATAAGTTGCTCCATGTGGGAGAAGTCGTCCTCAGACGCTCTCCGTTGAGGGAGGGTATCCCTCTTCCCCGGACTCATCTGAGTCAACGGTTTGTTAAACTTGCGGGTGGTATTACGTCCCGCAGGCCAACCATGGAGCTCCTCCTCCCACACAAAGTCTCCTGCCGATTCTGATGTCCGCGCTAATGTCGGGAACAAGACCGTCGTCCGCTACTTGGAATGCTGCGGTCTTCGGCAGCCGACATCCCCATCGGCCGTCTCCTCGACATCTGGGCTCCGAAACTGCAAAAAAGCTTCAAGTCCGAAAGAACGCAGGTAAGTAGTTCAACTTTCCTTACCTGCTCATCCCGACGGCTGGGAGGACACAGTGCCTGCCAGTCCGTCGTGCGCATGCGTTCAGACGTAATGACGCGCACGCAGACGGACGGCCCTTCTTCACGTAGTCACTCACGTGACTCCGAAGTAAAATAGTAAGATTAAACGAGAACTTACCAGTTTGAAGTTTGATCTGTATTTTTTGAGGAGTTACGATGAGGGATTACGTGCCCTCCGCTCCCACCCTCAATAATATGGGTCAAATTGATAAACTGATGTCTCCTTGTCTTTACTATGTTTACTTCAATAACTGTCTATCTGTGATTCAACACTGCTGCTTTGAAGTATGCCGCGCATGCGTGCTGAGCGGGTTCTTCACGTAATCCCTCATCGTAACTCCTCATAAAATACAGATCAAACTTCAAACTGGTAAGTTCTCGTTTAATCTTACTATTTTACAACAAACTAAAAACGCAATGAAGGAAAAGACGGGACTGACCGTTGGTGAGGCAGCCATCGTATGGTAGTGTATCCATGTTAGGGGACACTGCAAATATCGTAATGATATCTGGAAGAACTTGTAACAATCCCGATTGGGGGGGGCAAGGTACGGGAAAAAATAATAGCACTATGACATTTGACAAGTTGACACAAGAAATACTTGTATACAAGATAAGAGTTCATGGTATTGACTAAAGGCAGCAGCACTAAAGGCAGGAAAGTCACCGTTTAGTGGTGTGCACTCAAGGGTTTTAAAAGAACGAGGTGGTATTGTTTGTTGAAAATTTTCATAACTCACTGGTACGAGTGGATTAACAAGCAGTAAATGTGCCTCCCTTGTTCAAGGAGAATGGGAGATGCCAGAGAGTAATGGTGGTTGGTTGTTTGTCAGTTTGGAGGCCAGTGACTAGTGGGGTGCTACAGGGATCTGTGTTGGGTCCACTGTTGTTTGTCATGTACATCAATGATCTGGATGATGGTGTGGTAAATTTGATTAGTAAATATGCAGATGATACTAAGATAGGTGGGGTTGTGGATAATGAAGTAGATTTTCAAAGTGTACAGAGAGATTTATGCCAGTTGGAAGAGTGGGCTGAAAGATGGCAGATGGAGTTTAATGCTGATAAGTGTGAGGTGCTACATCTTGGCAGGACAAATCAAAATAGGACATACATGGTAAATGGTAGGGAATTGAAGAATGCAGGTGAACAGAGGGATCTGGGAATAACTGTGCACAGTTCCCTGAAAATGGAATCTCATGTAGATAGGGTGGTAAAGAAAGCTTTTGGTGTGCTGGCTTTTATAAATCAGAGCATTGAGTATAGAAGTTGGGATGTAATGTTAAAATTGTACAAGGCATTGGTGAGGCCAATTCTGGAGTATGGTGTACAATTTTGGTCGCCTAATTATAGGAAGGATGTCAACAAAATAGAGAGAGTACAGAGGAGATTTACTAGAATGTTGCCTGGGTTTCAGCAACTAAGTTACAGAGAAAGGTTGAACAAGTTAGGGCTTTATTCTTTGGAGCGCAGAAGGTTAAGGGGGGGACTTGATAGTGGTCTTTAAAATGATGAGAGGGATAGACAGAGTTGACGTGGATAAGCTTTTCCCACTGAGAGTAGGGAAGATTCAAACAAGGGGACATGACTTGAGAATTAAAGGACAGAAGTTTAGGGGTAACATGAGGGGGAAATTCTTTACTCAGAGAGTGGTGGCTGTGTGGAATGAGCTTCCAGTGAAGGTGGTGGAGGCAGGTTCGTTTTTATCATTTAAAAATAAATTGGATAGTTATATGGACGGGAAAGGTATGGAGTGTTATGGACTGAACGCAGGTGTATGGGACTAGGGGAGAATATGTGTTCAGCACGTACTAGAAGGGTCGAGATGGCCTGTTTCCGTGCTGTAATTGTTATATGGTTATATGGTTATACGGAGAGAAGAAAACAAAAGCAGGTAACTGTTAGCCCAACATCTATTATTGTCAAGATATTGGCGTCGATAATCAAGGAAAAAATAGCTCACCACTCAGAGAAGTTGAATATAATCAAAGCAAGTCAACATATTTTAAAAGAAAAGAAAATCATATTTGACAAATTTACCAGACTTCTTTGTAGGTGCAAAATGCAAAAGGAAATCCAGAAGCCATTTGACAAGATGCCATAAGAAACACTTGTACACAAGATAAGAATTCATGGTATTGGCTGAAGTGTGTTAGCACAGTTTGAAGATTGGTTGTAGTACAGAATACAGGGAGTTGGAATATATTCACACTGAAAGGATGGAATGTGCCAAGGCTCAGTACATGAGTTTAATTTATTTATTATTTATGTTAATGAGCTGGAGGAGGTGATGGTGTGAAATTTGTGATGCTATGAGAAATGGTGGGAGAGCATATTTGGACTCTGCAACAAGGAATAGATAGGTTGAGAGAGTGGGTGAAAACTAGACAATGCATTTTCGTGGGAAACTGACCAGTCGCTTAATGGAAAAAGATTACAGAATACTAAAGTACAGAGTGATCTAAATGTTCTCATACACAAATTCCAAAAGATTGCAGGCAGATGTAATGAGTGGTTTGTAAAGAAAAAGCATGTTGGTCTTTATTGCAATGGGGTTGGAGTTCAGAATTGCAATGGGGTTGGAGTTCAGAAACAGGGAAGTATTGTTACGCCAGGTTTTGTTGTGGCTACAAGTTTGTGTTTTTTTTTCTGCTTTCCAGATTATTATGTCAGATAATTATGTCAATTTAAATTCATGCATCTGGATTGCTAGTCTGATAATGTAATCGTTGTTCTACTGCTGATGACGAGGAGGGGGAGTTCCAATATGAAATTCCAATGAAAGAGCGATAATATATTTCCAAATCAGGAAAAGGTCCAATGAAAAGAAGAACCTATGACAATGATGATGGGTTGACACTGGTACCTGGTAGACAGGTACATGGATAGGAGAGGTTTAGATGAATATGGGTCAAATGTTTGGCAGATGCAGTATAATGTGGATAAATGTGAGGTTATCCACTTTGGTGGTAAAAACAGGAAAGCAGACTATTATCTAAATGGTGGCCGATTAGGAAAAGGGGAGATGCAGCGAGACCTAGGTGTCATGGTACACCAGTCATTGAAAGTAGGCAAGCAGGTGCAGCAGGCAGTGAAGAAAGTGAATGGTATGTTAGCTTTCATAGCAAAAGGATTTGAGTATAGGAGCAGGGAGGTTCTACTGCAGTTGTACAGGGTCTTGGTGAGACCACACCTGGAGTATTGCGGACAGTTTTGGTCTCCAAATCTGAGGAAGGACATTATTGCCATAGAGGGAGTGCAGAGAAGGTTCACCAGACTGATTCCTGGGATGTCAGGACTCTCTTATGAAGAAAGACTGGATAGACTTGGTTTATACTCTCTAGAATTTAGGAGATTGAGAGGGGATCTTATAGAAACTTACAAAATTCTTAAGGGGCTGGACAGGCTAGATGCAGGAAGATTGTTCCCGATGTTGGAGAAGTCCAGGACAAGGAGTCACAGCTTAAGGATAAGGGGGAAATCCTTTAAAACCGAGAAACTTTTTTCACGCAGAGAGTGGTGTATCTCTGGAACTCTTTGCCACAGAGGGTAGTTGAGGCCAGTTCATTGGCTTTATTTAAGATGGAGTTTGATGTGGCTCTTGTGGCTAAGGGGATCAGAGGGTATGGAGAGAAGGCAGGACAGGATACTGAGTTGGATGATCAGCCATGATCATATTGAATGGCAGTGCAGGCTCGAAGGGCCGAATGGCCTACTCCTGCACCTAATTTCTATGTTTCTATGTTTCTAAATATTTAAGAAACATTTGAACAGGTACATAGATAGGTTTAGAGGGATATGGACCAAATGTAGTCATGTGGTTCGAATGTAGATGGGACATGTTGGTCAGCAATTTGGGCCGAAGAGCTGTTTCTATGCTATGTGATTCCATGACTCTATGATTCTATCTCATGTGTCAGATGAACAAGGGTGACTCATGCTAATTTTTTTAATGATATGAAATGATCTGGAAATAGTCATTATAGCATGCGTGCCAGAGAAAATCTTTGAGTCAAAGGGGCTTTTTGTAATGTAATGCTATCCTGAGGGGGTTGGGGAGGAATGGAAGAAGCCCCGCCCATAAAAGGAGAAACAGATTTTGGCAGTTGGGCATGCCTGGTTTAGCCAGACCTGTAAAAGCAGTCAAATATTTAAGCCAAAGTGTTTGGAATGTTTCTGAATGTCTCACTATTTCCTGAACAATGCTCCACTCATTTTATTTGGAGATACCAAACTTGTGACTGCATTAGAAATTCTGTCAAAGTCTTGTAAGAAAACCGATTCAAGCAATTTGTCTTCTTAATTACAGACTTATGACACATTTTGCTCTTTGAATGTAAGTTAGAGGTTATATTCAGTTGGTTTGTCATTGCTCATTATGCTTCAGTAATGTTTGTGGATTGACTGCCAGCTGGCCTAAACATGTGCACATAAAGCGTAGGTTTTTCAATACTATACGTATGAAGAGCAGTTGTTGTTGGAGTGGAGAGTAAGTGCAATCATTTCTGGGTCAATCAATACATTTTGATAATTTGATCAGGCAATGCTGACGACAGGTTGTGTGTCCACTGATTCAATGATACCTTATTGTCACATGTACTGATGTGTAGTGTAATTCATTTTTGTATACAGTTCAGTACAAGTATCACGATAAATATACACTTAGATACTTCTTAGATAAGCCTCTCAGATACAGGAAAAGTGTATAGCAGCAGTACACTCAGTGTGTATAAAGAGCCACCAGATGTGGCACCATTTTCAAGTCCGAGTTATTGTAAGTGCAGAATTCTTGATCTGACCATGAAGGTTTGTTGTCCTGGCGGTGTTGCAGGGTCAGCCTGGTGGAGCGTAGTCGAGGTATCCTCCGCCATTCCTCCGCTGCTGCTCCACTGCTGTGGGCTGTATGCGCTTGGGCCTCATGGAGCGCTGCCTGTTCCAGCCGAACCCCAGGCTGTTGCAGGGCCTCCAGTGGCTCACTCCATCATCGAGGCAGCGCATTCCCTCCTGCAGCCGATCTGCTTACTGGCCCTCTATCCTATTTTTGTATCAGTTGTACATGTAATTTGGAACATGGAAATTTGATCATTTTATTCCTGGAATGTCTGTCATTGGACACTGAACAACCATGATTTAATAGGTTTACTTCCTGGCCAGGTCTCAACCTTTTTAGTTACCCCCTTCTCCGTCATGTGTAACGGGTATAGCTTGGACCCAATAGCAGCACAGAATCAGGCAGGTATAATTGGTAATGAGCCTTATTACGATACTGTAACACAGAGTAGTAACACAGGAATGGGTACACCGTACTCACACAGAGGCTCAGGATTGAGCGAGGGTTCCGAAGAGGGGCAGGCAGGAGACGTAGTCGGGGTAGCGGAAGGTCCGGTAACCAGGAGATCCAACACATGATGCAAACAAACCAGCGAGGGACAGACGAAAGGAGAGTCGAAGCCAGGCAGATAGTCGAGGAGCCGTTGCAGGGATACACCAAACAGCCCAGGAGAGAGGCAGACAGAAACCAGGAGGTCGGGGACAGAAGGCTGAGGTGCTATCCGGGAAGACGACAGGACGGAATGGTCAGGGGCAGGCAGGTTCGAATCCGTGTAGGCAGTCGGGAAATCGCTGGAGAGTCATGCATGAATGCTGAGAACAATCTGGCACTGTGTGAACGGTGAGGAGAGTCTATATACCGGGTTAATAGGTGATCAGAGGCAACTGAGTGCAACAGGTGAGGAGAGTTAGGCTGATGAGAGGGGAGTGGCAGGCAGGCAGGTGAGGAGAAGGAGGGACCGGTGGAAAAGTACTGGGAGGTGAAGTGGATGAGAATGAGGAGAGGGCAGACTGTGACATCATGGCCTGGTTTGGCTCAGCCACCAAGCACGACACCTGGAGGCTGCAGCAAATCATCTGATCAGCAGAGAAGATTATTGGCTCAACCTTCCCTCCATTGACGAACTGTACACTGGAAGGGCCACGAAGCAAGTGTGCAAGATCATCTCTGACCCCTCTCACCCTGGCCACAAACTATTTGAATCACTTCCCTCTGGAAGGCGACTCCGGACTGTCAAATCTGCCACAGCCAGACATAAAAACAGTTTGTATCCACGGGAAGTTGCTCTACTCAACAGCCAAAAATCTGCAGCCTCCCTTTGATCTGGTATATTGTTGGTTCACATGCTTGATCGACGGTGTTTTATCATTAATGTTTTATTATTATTGATGGTTAGTGTTTTCTGAGTCATTCGTAATTGTCACTGTATGTCATGTTGTTACTTGTGGGTGGAGCACCAAGGCAAATTCCTTGTATGTGAATACTTGGCCAATAACCTTACTTACTTACTTAACCTTTTTTTAATCCACTGATCTCATTCTGCCCCACCATCCCAAAGCTCTAAGCTCCTCGTTGCTCCCTGTCTCTGGTTTTGATTCCCTGTTCCAACCTTGTCGCTCAACACAGGTATCAATGGGCAGTACAGTGGCTCAGCTGGTAGAGCTGCTGCCTCACAGCCCTAGGGTTTGATCCTGACCTTGGGCGCTGTGTGTATGGAGCTGCGTGGGTTTCCTTTGGGCCCTCTGGTTTCCTCCCACATCCCAAAGATGTGTGGATTTGTAGGTTAATTGGTCTCTGTAAATTGCTCCTAGTGTTAAGGGGTGGATGTGAAAGTGGGATAACATAGAACTAGTGTGAATGGGTATCCGATGGTGATGTGAACTCGATAGGCTGAGGTGCTTGTTTCCACGCTGTATCTTTCAAAAAATTAAACTCCTAATCCCTATATAATAGACACCATCGTATAATAGATATAATGACACCATCGTGGTAGGCAGGATCACGAGTAACAACGAGGTCGCCTACAGGACAGAGGTAGAGAACCTGGTGAGCTGGAGCTGTGAGAACAACCTGATCCTCAACGCAGCAAAAACAAAGGAGATGATCCTGGACTTCAGGAGGAGACGGAAGACCTTCATCCATCAGCCCATCACCATTAACGGCGAGACAGTGGAGGCTGTGCAGAACATCAGGTACCTCGGGGTCAACATCAGCCACGACCTGACCTGGACCGTCAACATCACGGCGACGGCCAAGAAAGGACTTCAAAGGCTTCACTTCCTGAGGTGCTTGAAGAGGGCACGTCTCCCACAACAGCTGTTGGTGAGCTTCTACAGGTCAGCCATCGAGTCAGTTCTCACATACTGCATCACAGTATGGTACTCTGGCTGCACCGCAGAGAACAGGAAAACTCTCCAACGCGTCATTAAGACTGCTGAGAGGATCAGTGGCACCCAGCTCCCCAGACTGGAGGACATCTACCGGACCTGCTGCATCCGGAGGGTCAAGGGCATCATTAGAGACAGCACACACCCTGGACACTGCCTCTTCACCCCCTGCCCTCAGGAAGACGATACAGGACACTGAGCACCCGTACGACAAGACTAAAAAACAGCTTCTACCATAGAGCTGTGACACTACTGAACTCTATCCCCCTCCCACACTGATTCCCCCCCCTCTCTCTCACACACCCGCCCATACTCCTATATGTTTATAGTCTAATTTTTTAATAGTTCTTTTTTAAACGTATTTTTATACTCATATTCCTGTGCAGCTGGAGGACTGCTCCAACAAAATGTTGTTGTCTTGTACAATGACAATAAAGATTATTATTATTATTATTATTATTATTATTATTATTATTATTATTATTATTATAATACATTTTATTTTTGGGAGCCTTTCAAGAGTCTCAAGGACACCTATATGAATCAAGTCAACCACAGACTGCTGACTTATCTTCCTTGTGACACCCACGGACCTGGACCTATTTTCATGCTGACCTGATACTTGCAGTTGTGCACACATAATGGTACAGTGCGTGAAGGAAAGTGTGTTTGAAAAAAAGATAAATAAGTGAAACAGTTATGTCAGCAAACCTGGCAAACTAGGCTGCAATAAATTGAAATTATTATTACTTTCTGTTGTTCCTCCTTTAACTTAAAGAGTGATGTTGAAGTTTGAGATAATGTGATGAGGATGGACATGTCGAGCAAATCTGCCCAGCAACTTGTTGGTGCATCAATTCTCCAGTCACTTCCAACAGACCTCTGGACATTAAGAGACTATTTATTAGTCTGCTGCCAGTAAGATCTATTTTTGGAATTCTCCATATTTTGCTTGTTTAATTCATCTGGGCTTCATCACATCCATTGAACCAACATTATTTTGTGAGATATTACATATGTAAACCGTATGGCTATCAGTGGAATGTTAACAGGACAAGCTTAGATGATTCTTGCCAAATGACAATGCTCAAATTTCTTGTGTTAATGTACAAAGCACCCTATCGCATTCATGATACGGATGTGCTGTTGATATTAATCTCAGGTTTGCGCGTCATGTTAGTCATCCCCTGTAGCAGATTTTAATTTCCAGATAAATTGCTCTAAGGTTGCAGTTTGTTACTATAGGTGTTCCCTCATCTGTTCTAAGTGAGAAGGAGGGTACGTGTTTCTTTGCAACGTGTTTCACATTATATCACCATGTGAGAATATTTGATGTTCTGCTCGGAAGATCTTGCTGGATTTAAAGTAGAAAGTTATATGTGACAGAACGGAAGGGCAGGGAAAGACCATCTTGAGTCTGCTCTATTCTGCACAGCATGAGAGCATCTGCTCAGCTTTTTGTGCCCTTCAACAGTTTCTCCCGGGAACGGAATCAGGTTTAGAAGGATATGGATTAAGTGCAAGCAGGTGGGACCAGTGTAGATGGGAATTGTTAGTCGGTGTGGGCAAGTTGTGCTGATAGGGCCTGTTTCCACACTGTATGACTATGACTATAATCACAAATTATGGGAAACCACTGTGAATATCTTACATATTTCCCAAAACATGCACCAGCTCTTCGGTGCAGTAACACCAGTGAATCAGTCTGTAGAAGGATCCTGACCTGAAACATCACCTGTCCAATCGCTCCCACGACGCTGCCTGACCTGTTGAGTTCCTCCAGCACTTTATGTTTGGAACAGCACTTCAATGTTGTACGTTGATTTATAATGTTGAACTTATCTACACAGGTCCACCACCGATTTCCAGCAACTAGTGGTTTGGTGACTCCTTTTATCTGAACAAAAATATGAGAGTGCACTTGAAATCTCCCCAGAAATCCCCCTAAAATATGGTTCAATCTATAAACAATGTAATTAATTCTTCTTCCAATTTAAACTCTAATAACAATGAAGCAGGATTAAAATATAATTGGTAATCGCTAATTACAATGTACCACTAATTATACCATGGCACAGTAGGCCAATGGAAAAGTTGCAGTCTTACAGTGCCAGAGACCTGGGTTCTATCCTGACAACTGTCGGTGCTGTCTGTATGAGGTTTGTACATTCTCCTTGTGATCTGTGGTCATTTTCTCTGGGAGCTCTGGTTTCTTCCAAAGACGTACAGGTTGTAAGTTAATTGGCTTGGCAAAATTGTAAATTGTCCGCAATGTGTGGAGAATAGTGTCTATGTGTGGGGGTTGCTGGTCGGCACAGACTCAGTGGGCTGAAGGGCTTTTTTCCATGCTATATCTCTAAACTAAACTAAAGTAAACTAAACACTTTGACAAAGATATTTTGAAAATTAGGATGAACCATATTGTTTTTTCTACTAACATCTGCTAAATGAATATTGTTTTCAAAAATTTTAACCTGGTCAATGAAGCAGAACTTGCAAAAATTCCTTGATACCCCCTGCTTAAAACCCTGTCCCACTGTACAAGTTCATTCAAGAGTTCTCCCACGTTTGCCTTATTCGAACTCGGAGATTTACGGTAATGGCCGCTAGTAGGTACTCGGGCCTCTCGTGGACATTTTTCACCATGTTGAAAAATCTTAACGAGTCTTCCCGAGCTTACCGCGTTTCCCGAGTACCTACCGTTAGCTTTACGAGCCGCGAAGAGACGTCCCCGAGCTCCGATGTACCCGCTACGTACATTCTACGTGCTTCCATGAGTTTGATTTTTTTTTAATTCGGGAGAGATCTTGAATGAACTCGTACAGTGGGACAGGGCTTTTTCTTTCAAGTTATTGCACATTGTTGCTTAGGAATTGCATTGCACATAATTTTGGTCCCAGCAATCTAATTGCAATGCACTACAATGCTGTGGAGCTTGACAGGGTAGATGCAGAGAAGATGTTTCTAGATGAAAGATTTGAAACTGGGAGAGAGAGGGGGCGGAGGAGGGGGGAGGCGAGAGGAGGAGGAGGAGGAGGAGGAGGAGGGGGGAGGAGGGGGGGGAGGAGGAGGAGGGAGGAGGAGGGGAGGAGGAGGAGGAGGAGGAGAGGAGGAAGGAGGAAGGAGGAAGGAGGAAGGAGGAAGGAGGAAGGAGGAAGGAGGAAGGGAGTGGCGAGTGGCGAGCGGGCAGCGAGGCTTGCATCAACCAAAGGACTGCGAGTTCAGCAGCTTCAATCCAGAGCCCGGGGGAGGGGGGGGGAGGGGTCATCACAGGGGATGGCGGATTCTGAATGCAATACACCCTCGCTCCCAGCTGGCGGCTCCAGGCTCCAGGCTGCAGGGCCCGAGTATGGGTGAGAATGGTCAGGAGGTGACATCACTCGCAGTACGTGGAACACATCACAGGCCGCACGAAGCAGATCCATTGTGACGTCATCAACGAAAGAACATCAGCGAAGGAGCCAGTTTATTTTCAAAGTTATTTCAGATTTGTGAACGTTTTGATTAATAACTCGAGAAATAAAGCATGAATTTTTCAAATATGGTGATTTTTGACTTTACGGGATAAATCTCTACCAGAATATGTAAAAATGTTACCGTTTTTTCGAGAAGATGTGATCACACACAAACAAACACACAAATCCACATACAAGATCAGAGTTTTATAGCTATAAGTATATTGTTAATCCAAAAAAGAGGATTAAACATTTTTTTTTAAATTGTTTATTTTTGAACAGGGACATTGCATATTAATAAACATTTACATGTAAATATGCAAGATTATAGCCAGTAGCTAATTTCCATCTTTAGTCCCTTTGGCAGGTTGATGTTAAATAAACAACTTAAACACATCACAACACAATCAATCAATAAGAAAAAAAATAACAATAAAATAAGAAAAATAACAATAAAGGGTACAATAAACAAACAGACAAACAATGCTGCTTATGACAGACCAGATAGCGGTGGATAGCGGTGGATAATTTTAAGGCAGATTATGAGTGCAGTATTGATTTTCCAGTAACCATGTTTTTAGATGTTTGGTAAATGAGGTAAAGTTTGGCAGATCCCGTATGACGCTTGGTATCGTATTCCAGGTGTGCGACACTCAATATGAAAACACTGACTGCCCAAAAACACTTTTCCTAAATGGGACTAGACAATCACCTCTGGAGCCTGCTCTAGTCGACCTATTTGTGTTTTTCTTTATAAAGTCCTTTAATGGAAGTGGGGCCAGTCCACGGAAGATTTTGTAAACCAAAATAGAATCTGCATATTTTATTACGTTTTCCCAGCTCAGCAGATCATATTTCTTCAGGATACTACAGTGATGGTACATTCTGGGACAGGATCAACTAGAACTTACTAAATGGAGCAGAATGAGGGGCTAAATGGCTTAACCCCAGGTTTAGATGATATTGTCAATGGTTCCTCATGGGTTCTACTGCATTTGGTGCCCATGATGTGGCCTCTTTTACATTGGTGAAGCCAAGCGTAGACTAAGTGCCTATTTCACCGAACACTTGCGATCCACCCGCCGAGGCGAACCTGATCTATCAGTGGCTGACCATTTTAATTTTCCTTCGCATTTCCACACTGAGCTTTCTGCTCTGGGCCTCCTCCATTGCCAGAATGAGGCCATACGCAAACTGGATGAACATCACCTCTTATTCCGCTTGGCTAGTTTACAAAGTGATGGCGGGCAGCATGGCAGCGCAGTGGTAGAGTTGCTGCCTTACAGCACCAGAGACCGGGTTCGATCCTGACCACAGGTGCTGTCTGTCCGTAGTTTGTACGTTCTCCTTGTGACCTCCATGGGTTTCAGCTAGATCTCCGGTTTCCTCTCACACTCCAAAGACAGGTTTGTAAGCTAATTGGCTTGGTTAAATTGCCGCTGCTCAGGGCACTGTTGCTCGGTGAGCCAGATGATTATGGGGTAAAAAGTCCGCCTGCAGGCCAGATGATTTCGGGTTATGGGCCGCATTCGGCCCGGGGTCGTAGGTTGCCAACCCCTGCCTTAAAGGTACATACCACAGGGTAGGTACATTGTAGCAACACATGTTTCATTTATCGAGTTAGAGAGAGCTCTAGGGGCTAGTGGAGTCAAGGGATATGGGGAGAAGGCAGGCACGGATTATTGATTTGGGACGATCAGCCATGATCACAATGAATGGCGGTGCTGGCTCGAAGGGCCGAATGGCCTCCTCCTGCACCTATTTTCTATGTTTCTATGTTTCTATGTATGGGGTGCAGCAGCGAGGGAGACATCTCCCCATATACACTCAAAGTCATGATCAAGGATATACTCCTCCTGAGTATTTCTCCTCTGTTTCTACCCTGGAGAAAGGCATGAGGACCTGGGAACTTGGGGCAGTCAATGCAAGTGTCTTGATGGCAGGCAGTATTAATGTGAAGGAGGTGCTGAAGGTCCTAACACATGTCCATATGTGGTATATATGGATTTCAGCAAGGCATTTGACAAGGTTCTGCATGGTATGTGGCACTGAAAGGTTACATCACATGCAAGCCAAGGAAAAATAGCTGTCAGGATAGAGAAATGGCTTCATACAAGGAAGCAGAGAGTGATGGTGGCAGTTTGTTTTTTGGACTGGAGGTCTGTGACTAGTGGTGTGGCTCAGCAGTTTAGTTGACGATTGTTGTTCGTCATCTATATCAATGATTTAGATGGGAATGTACAAAGCATGATTGGTACGTTTGCAGATGACACTAAAGTGGGTGGTATTGTAAATAGCAAAGATGGTGGTAAAAAATTGCAGCAATGCCTTGATCGATTGGGCAGGTGGGCTGAGAAATGGATAAAGAAGTTTAACACAGAGATGTGCAAGACCACATCGGCCAACATGTCCCAGCTACACTCGTCCCACCTCTCTGCGTTTGACCCCTATCCCTCTAAACCTGTGCTGTCAATGATCTGTCTAATTGTTTCTTAAACATTGGGAAAGTCCTTACCTCAACTGCCTCCTCTGGCAGCTTGGTTCATACATCCACCACCCTTTGTGTGAAAAAGTTGCCTCTCAGATTCCTATAAAATCTTTTCCTCTTCACCGTAAATCTATGTCCTCTGGTCCTCGAGTAACCTACTCTGGGCATCTACCTGATCTATTCCTCTCAGGATTTGATACACCTCTATAAGATCACCCCTCATCCTCCTGCGCTCCAAGGAATAGAGACTCAGCCTACTCAACCTCTCCCTATAGCACAGACCCTCTAGTCCTGGCAACATCCTCGTAAATCTTCTCTGTACCCTTATCAGCTTGACAACATCTTTCCTATAAGATGGTGTTCAGAACTGAACACAATACTCTAAATGTGGCCTCATCAAAGTCTTATATAACTGCTACATGACCTCCCAACTTCTATACTGAATACCCTGACTGATGAATGCCAATGTGACCACCCTATCCACTTGCGAGTCCACCTTCAAGGAACCATGCACCTGCACTCCTAGATCCCTCTGCTCTATAATATTCCCCAGAGTCTTACAACTCACTGTGTAGGTCCTGCCATGTTAGACTTCACAAAATGCAACACCTCACATTTCTCTGTATTAAAGTCCATCCTCAACCCACCTGGCCAATCGATCAAGATCCTGCTGCAATTTTTCACAACCATCTTCACTATCTGCAATACCACCCACTTTTGCAAACTTGCTAATCTTGCCATGTATGTTCTTATCCAAATCATTGATATAGATGACAAACAGTCATCTCAGTCCCATTCTCCTGTCTTCTTCCCACAACCAACGACACCCTTACTAATCAATAACTTATCAATCTCTATTTTAAAAATACCCAATGTCTTGGCTTCCACAGCCATCTGTGGCAATGACTTCCATAGATTCACCACACACCAGCTAAATAAATTCCAACTCACCTCCTTTAGAAAGGTATGTCCTTTTATTCTGAGGCTGTACCCTCTTGTACTAGACTCCCCCACTAGTGAGAATGTAAGGCTAGTAAAGAATGTAAAAAGAATCCTAAAGAATATAAAAAGAATCGTAAAGAATGTAAAAAGAATCTTAAGAAAGAAATTAGAAAAGCTAAAAGAAGATATGAGGTTGCTTTAACAAGTAAGGTGAAAGTAAATCCAAAGGGTTTCTACAGCTACATTAATAGCAAAAGGATAACGAGGGGTAAAATTGGTCCATTAGAGAGTCAGAGTGGATAGCTATCTGCAGAGCTAAAAGAGATGGGGGAGATATTGAACAATTTCTTTTCTTCGGTATTCACCAAGGAGAAGGATATTGAATTATGTGATGTAAGGGAAACAAGTAGAGTAGCTATGGAAACTATGAGATTCAAAGAAGAGATGAAGTACTGACACTTTTGAGAAATATAAAAGTGGATAAGTCTCCAGGTCTGGACAGGATATTCCCTAGGACATTGAAGGAAGTTAGTGTAGAAATAGCAGGGGCTATGACAGAAATATTTCAAATGGCATTAGAAACGGGAATAGTGCCGGAAGATTGGCGTACCGCGCATGTTGTTCCATTGTTTAAAAAGGGGTCTAAAAGTAAACCTAGCAATTATAGACCTGTTAGTTTGACGTCAGTGGTGGGAAAATTAATGGAAAGGATACTTAGAGATAATATATCTAAGCACCTGGATAAACAGGGTCTGATTAGGAACAGTCAACATGGATTTGTGCCTGGAAGGTCATGTTTGACTAATCTTCTTGAATTTTTTGAAGAGGTTACTCAGGAAATTGATGAGGGTAAAGCAGTGGATGTTGTATATATGGACTTCAGTAAGGCCTTTGACAAGGTTCCTCACGGAAGGTTCGTTAAGAAGGTTCAATTGTTGGGTATTAATGGTGGAGTAGCAAGATGGATTCAACAGTTGCTGATTGGGAGATGCCAGAGAGTAATGGTGGATGGTTGTTTGTCAGCTTGGAGGCCAATGACTAATGGGGTGCCACAGGGATCTGTGTTGGGTCCACTGTTGTTTGTCATGTACATCAATGATCTGGATGATGGTGTTGTAAATTGGATTAGTAAGTATGCAGATGATACTAAGATAGGTGGGGTTGTGGTTAATGAAGTAGATTTTCAAAGTCTACAGAGAGATTTATGCCAGTTGGAAGAGTGGGCTGAAAGATGGCAGATGGAGTTTAATGCTGATAAGTGTGAGGTGCTACATCTTGGCAGGACAAATCAAAATAGGACTGTTACGACTCCGGAATGCAGGCACTTCAGTGCCGTGTAACATAATTCAAAAACCAGGTTCAAGTTCAAAAATAGTTTTAATTATTCAATGGAACACAAAACCCAAACCTGATTCAAACAACCCAGTCAGGGATATGGATGGGCTGACAAACAATTTAACAGTGCTCCAGCCAGCCACGGGACGTCTGCAACCGGGTACTCTATAGAACCTGCCTCAAAACTGATACGGTCAGGCAAAAAGTCCCCCGTTGCAATACTATGAGAGGAGTTTCTTCAGAGGGACGGACTTAAACGCCTACAGAAACGTGTTTTCCTTCTATTATTTATGATGTAAAAGACCGTCGAACCGGAGACTCTAAAACCTGCCTAAAGAGATATAACCCTGAAACAAAATACACGAAAACACTAAGGTCAGCCCTTATCCGTCCCAATTCAATATTTGTTAACAAGTAATGGTGAAAGTACACAAAGTTCTATGCCATGTGGCCAGGCCTTCCGCAGCTCACACCAGCAGTCTTCTTACGTCAGGGTCGACGAAGAAGAGAGAGAATCCTGGGAAACTCTGGTATTTAAGCTTCAGATGAGTCACCCGTCACCTGACGCAGCTTGGCCAATCGGGTACAAGAGCCTTTAACCCCGTGATTCCAGACTCACAGCCACGAGGCCTGCACTCGGGAGAGTAACAGAGAAAGTACATAGCATTCACCGCGGGGGGGGAGCGCCTAACAAGGACGTACGTGGTAAATGGTAGGGAATTGAAGAATGCAGGTGAACAGAGGGATCTGGGAGTAACTATGCACAGTTCCCTGAAAGTGGAATCTCATGTAGATAGGGTGGTAAAGAAAGCTTTTGGTGTGCTGGCCTTTATAAATCAGAGCATTGAGTATAGAAGTTGGGATGTAATGTTAAAATTGTACAAGGCATTGGTGAGGCCAATTCTGGAGTATGGTGTACAATTTCGGTCGCCTAATTATAGGAAGGATGTCAACAAAATAGAGAGAGTACAGAGGAGATTTACTAGAATATTGCCTGGGTTTCAGCAACTAAGTTACAGAGAAAGGTTGAACAAGTTAGGGCTTTATTCTTTGGAGCACAGAAGGTTAAGGGGGGACTTGATAAGAGGTCCTTAAAATGATTAGAGGGATAGACAGAGTTGATGTGGATAAGCTTTTCCCACTGAGAGTAGGGAAGATTCAAACAAGGGGACATGATTTGAGAATTAAGGGACAGAAGTTTAGGGGTAACATGAGGGGGAACTTCTTTACTCAGAGAGTGGTGGCTGTGTGGAATGAGCTTCCTGTGAAGGTGGTGGAGGCAGGTTCATTTTTATCATTTAAAAATAAATTGGATAGTTATATGGACTGGAAAGGAATGGAGGGTTATGGACTGAGCGCAGGTATATGGGACTGGGGAGAATACGTGTTCGGCACGGACTAGAAGGGTCGAGATGGCCTGTTTCCGTAATTATTATATGGTTATATGGTTATAGTGGAAACATCCTCTCCACATTTACTCTACCCAAGCCAATGAGATACCCTCTCATCCTTCTTAACTCCAGCGAGTACAGGCCCAGACCTATCAAACGCTCATCAGCTGAGAAGGTTGTTGGCTGCAACCTTCCCTCCATTGACGAACTGTACACTGCAAGGGCCAGGAAGCGAGTGGGTAAGATCATCTCTGACCCCTCTCACCCTGGCCACAAACTCTTTGAATCACTTCCCTCTGGAAGGCGACTATGGACTGTCAAAGCTGCCACAGCCAGACATAAAAACAGCTTTTTTCCATGAGTAGTAGCTCTACTCAATAACTAAAAATCTGTAGCCTCCTTTTGCTCAGGTATTTTATTTAATTCACATGTTTAATCGATAATGTTTTATTATTGATGTGTAATGTTTTGTGTGAAATTCGTAACTGTCACTATATGTCATATTGTCACTTGCATGCGGAGCACCAAGGCAAATTCCTTCTATGTGAACATACTTGGCCAATAAACCTATTCATTGATTGATTCATTCATACATTAACCCAATCATCTCCGGGATCATTCGTGTAAACCTCCTCTAGACCATCTCCAGTGCCAGCACGTCCCTCCTCAGATTTGGGGCCCTAAACTGCTAACAATACTTCAAATGCGGCTTATGAAGTCTCAGCTTTTTAGGGTCCTGTTCTGTGCTGTGCAATTCTATAATTCTATCTTCAATCTTGCAATCCTTCCATTCTAATTCACAGGTGACAATTGGAAGCAAATCTATTTGCAAGGCGTAGCCAATCTAACAAATTTAGTTTGCTAAGAAACATATTTTGTTTCAAATTTCCAAAAATTACCTTGAGGCATTTAATAAGCCCAAGCATGCAGGCAAATCTCAGACATCCAGACATCACAACAAATGTGCAAGAATATGGAACATAACTATTTTGAATTATTACTGTTGATTTTTATTTTGGAATAACTATCCCGGTATTGTAGTTAGAGTTCAATATCTTTATTTGCTTTAATGGGCTTTCCCCAGACCCAGCATTTATTTAGTTGTTAAATGCGACAGGAATACAGAGCCCACAAATAAATGAGCCTCAGACTTTGGGAACAAAGGCTATATTCAAAACACACAATTCCATATTTATATTACACAGTGATTCTTGTAGTCATCAATTCAATGTTTAAAAAAACCCCATCTGCAAACAGTGATGTGAATATATTATAAAAATCAGACTTTGGACAATTCAAATTAAACAACTCTCTGATATTGATTTCAATACATCTTTAAGCATGGAACACTTTGTTCTCGGTGTAACCATATTATGATCTATGAGGAAGCCAGTGATGTATTGTGTCTGTTTTGCTCCAATGTAATATTGCCACAAACAGTTGGAAACATTCAGTTTTGAACACCATGTAAATAATTTAAGTGTGCTGTTTAGAAAATAAACATCTGTCTCTTTGGATTTATGCGTTGTGTCCAAATTCCTTGGTGTAGAGATCGTCATATCAAGACTGGTATTTTTTTTTACAAATTATTTGAAGGCCATGGATGACCCCTGCTTGTTAATCAAATAAAGTAACATTGACGTGAATCATCAATTCATCAATAATTAAACTTCCATTGACATAAACCATTATTCACTTGACCTTGAAAGTGGGTCAAAGGTAGAGCGGGGGTCATGAGGATTTTCGTAACATTGGCCTTTGTCAGTCCAAGTATTGAGTACAGAAGTTGTACATGACATTAGTGAGGCCGCATTTAGAGTATTGTGTTTAGTTTTGGTCACCCTGCTATCAAAAGGATGTTGTTAATCTGGAAAGTGTACGGTGAAGATTTACAAGTATGTTGCCCTGACTTGAGGGGCTAAGTAGGGAGATGTTGGGCAGGCTAGGTCTTTATTCCTTGGAGAGCAGGAGGATGAAGGGTGATAGTATAGATGTGTATAAGATAATGTGGGGAATAGATAGGGTAAATGCACAAAGTCTTTAACTCAGAGTCGATGAACCAAGAACCAGGGGACATGGGTTTAAGGTGATATGTGAAAGGTTTAATAGGAAGCTGACGGGGGCACCTTTTTTTACTGGAGGGTATATGGAACAAACTGCAAGGGAGGTAGTTGAGGTAGGTACTATAACAACATGGATGGGAAAGGTTTAAAAGGATATGGGGCAAACGCTGGCTGGTGGAACTAGTTTAGACGGGGATTCTTGGTTGTCATGGGCAAATTGGACCGAAAGGCCTGTTTCCAAACTCTATTAACTCACAAATTCTCAACATTCATTCCACCACCAGTGCTCAGTGGCTTTGCTTTGTTTCATATACAAAATTTGCAGCTGTTCTTGGCAAGGCAGTTTAAGGGCTTCACCCAAATCTGCAGCCCTCACCAAGAAGGATGAGACTTTAGGCACATGGGCTCAGCACCGCCTAGAACTATCTCTCCCTCCGTGGTTCGTACAATCTTAACTTGGAAGTATATAATTGGTTCTTCATCATCACTGTGGTGGTGCTGAGGTTTACTGTGCTTCAAAGAGACAGCTCATTAACACCTTCTCAGGGGCAATCAGGGATGGACAACAAATGCTGACCTTGCCAGCAACAACCAGATCTCGAAAATAAACAACCAAACAAGTAAACAAGAAAAACAAGACTTTCATCGCTTCTCCATATTGACCACAATTTGGAAGATTGGGTGGTGGTGCATGGAATCAGCTGCCGGAGGAGATAGTTGAGGCAGGTACTATCATAACATTTAAGAAATATTTAGACAAGTACATGGATAGTATAGGTTTGGAGGGATATCGGCCAAACACAGGCAGGTGTGACTAGTGTGGATGGGCAGGTTGGTCATCATGAGCAAGTTGGACCGCAGGGCCTGTTTCCACACTGTATGACTCTATGACTCTAAGTCACCAGCTTAAGCAACTGATCAGGTAGATACAGTCAGGGAGCTACAGTAAAGTCTAGGCTTTAATGAGATATATTGCACATCATACAGGTGAGATCAGATCATTCAGCTGCTATTGTGCCTTGACCATCACTTCCCACATCAGAGAGACACAAAATGCTGGAGTAACTAGGCGGGACAGGCAGCATCTCTGGAGAGAAGAAATGGGTGACGTTTTGGGAGGAGACCCTTCTTCAGACTACAGCATTTTGTGTTTATCTTTGATTTAAGCCAACATCTGCAGTTCCTTGCTTCCCTCATCAGTCTTAATTTAAACCAGCCAAGTACCTCAGTATGTAAATGAAAGGTCACACCTCAACAGCCTACAGGTTCAAGTCTAAGGGAAGCACGAAATGCAATTGTTGTGCCATACGAGACTTGAACTGAAAGAAGAACTTCATAACTTAAATAATGAAGAAATAGGACTTTACACTGGCTATAACAGAAAATATATTCGATAGTTGCCAGAGTGAGGCCACACGCAAACTGGAGGAACAGCACCTCATATTCCACTTTGGAGCTTACAACTCAACGATACGGCCGTTGAATTCTTCAACTTTAGGTAACTTCTAACTAACCCTACCCTCCGTCCTCTTTTTCTGCCCCACACTCCCCACCTCTCTTCTGCACTCCGCTTCCCTCCCCTCCCCTGGGCCCCATCTTGACTTCCATCTATTTCTCCCCTTCAATCCTCCAAACTTGCGACTACTGGCCAGTACATCACCGGCTTTGACCTCCCCACCATTGAATGGATCTATCGAAGTCACTGCCTCAAAAAGGCAGCCAACATCATCAAAAACCCACACCAACCTGACCACACACTCATTTCACCATTGCCATCGGGAAGAACGTACAGGAGCCTGAAAACTGTAATGTCCAGTTTCAGGAACAGCTTTTTTCCAATAGCCATCAGGCTATTAAGCACAACAACAAATAAGCTCTGAACTGCAACAGACTATTATTATTGCACTATATTTGTTATTTAGTGAGTATGTGCGCATGTGTATACACACACTGAACTTTTTTTCTTCTCCTGTTATGTACTATGTTTACATATTCTGCGGTGCTGCAGCAAGTAAGAATGTCATTGTCCTATCTGGGACATATGACAATAAAACACTTGTGACTCTTTCCTCCCGCTGGCTTTACAATCAGCAAATCTTCAAACCTGCCTCACACCTACTGTTTTGTTTTCACTAGCCTTTGTTTCTGCCTGTCAAAAATTCCACTTCACCTGTGTCAATCTATTACCTGCCACACTTTGCCCTGCCTTTTCCAGCTTTCTTCTTTCCCACCCCTACAATCAGTCTGAGGTAGGGTCTTGACTCAAAACCCCACCTATCCATGTTCTCCAGACCAGAGATGCTGCCTGACCTGCTAAGTTACTCCTGCACTTTGTGTTTTTTGGCAGAGTGTAACATAACTTTCAGGAATCTCTTGTTACACATTTGGAGGCCAAGCCAAAGTTAATGGTGAGGATTGCATGAGACGATTCAAGCTAGATTGGATGAACGTTTGCAGTACTGACATTTCAACATTGCACGTCAACATGTTTCCATGACGGCATTAAGGAAACAAAGATGGGGCAATCCTTCTGCTGCAGCATGTTTATGCAATTGAGAACCAAGCAAAACACTGCCATGGAAGCTCTGATGCATGACGACACTGATGTTGAAAGTGAAAATGTGCTATGCACATTAAATGCACTGACTACACCTGAAATTGTTGATGAGACTCAGAATGACTCGATTTTGAAAAGCTAATATAAACAGGATTTAACCAAAATACATGATTGTTTCACAATCACGGCAAGGAGTTGCCATGTGAGGCGTGACACATCGAGCGGTCATCACTTGGTAACACCCAGTCCTTTGAGACAGTGACCTTCAATCGTTGGTAAGCAAGTGTGGTGTTTGCTGAAGTTGTAAGGGCATGTTACAAATGATGCTTCTACTTTCAAGGTTGTGGTCTAGTAGATCTTTTCATGGTTTTACTTAGATTTCAATGGCAATAACTTCCTGATTTAGATCGAAAGTCATTCAAATTGGATTAGTCTTTTGTTATGTTATGATTTAGAGATATAGCATGGAAACAAGCCCTTCATCCCATCAAATCCATGCCCACCATTGATCACCCACTCAGATTAGTTTGATGTTATCCCATTTTCTCATCCGCTCCCACACAAGGGGAGAATTTGCAGAGGCCAATTAACCTACAAACCCACATGTCTTTGAGATGTGGGAGGAAATCGGAGCACTCAGAGTACACTCACATGGTCACAGGGAAGACGTATAAGCTCCATACTAACAGCACCCGATATCAGGATCGAAACCCGGTCTGTGAGGTGGCAGATCTACCACTGCTGCCTTGATATCTTTAATCTCTCCCTACTCTAATCGTAGGTCCCCACCATCTCTAAGAAGATCACTATCATTGAAATTGGACATGTGAATGTATCTATAATTAGATTAACATATTATTGAAAGCCTGTATAGGAGGCCCATGTCATAGTTTCCAACGATGATCCTCGATTTCATCCAACTCTGCTTGTAAACCCATTGGAACAGGTTCTCAATTCTTCATACTATATGGCTATGAATGGAGCAGCTGAGAGGTCAGTCACAACTGTTAATGAACTGAGCTGAGAACACACTTCAGCCTTGTTTAAATAACATTGACTAGAACATAGAGCAGGCCCTTCGGCCAACAATGTCAATGCCTAACATGATGCCAAGATAAAATAATCTAATATCTTCCATTCCCGGCATATCAATGTAAAAAGTCTGTTAAATGCCACCATCACCTCTCGCAACACATTCCAGGCACCCACTGCTCTCAGTTTAAAAAAAACTTGGCCTGCACATCTCCTGTTAACTCCGTCTCTCTTACCTTAATGCTTTGACCTCTAGTCTTTGACATTTCTATCCTGGGAAAATAGAAACAGATGAGGCAAAAACATGACACTAATCAGAAAGAACTTTTGTTGTCTTAGCTCATCTAGTAGATCAAATAGTCAAGCTTTACAGAACCCGGAGAACGCTGCTTGAAGTTTGTGACAAAATCCTGTGTTATCAAGATCAAATTATCACTGCTCAAAATGAATCAGTTCAACATCTAAAATCAACTGTCATGAATTTGTGTTTGAATTGGATCCAGCGCAGAGCAAGAAGTAGCAGATCTAAGCAGATCTGATAAAGAAACAGAAACCTCTGTTAGTTGGGTGGCACGGTGGCGCAGCGGTAGAGTCACTGCCTTACAGCGCCGGAGACCCGGGTTCAATCCCGACTACGGGTGCTGTCTGAACAGAGTTTGTACATTCTCCACGTGATCACATGGGTTTTCTAAACATACAGGTTTGTAGGTTAATTGGCTTGGTATAAGTGTAAATTGTCCTTAGTGTGTATAGGATATTGTTAATGTGCGGGGATCGCTGGTCGGTGTGGACTCGGTGGGCCGAAGGGCCTGTTTCTTCACTGTATCTCTAAATTAAACTAAAACTAAACTAAAAAAGTTCAAATCCAGTAACAATGTATGAATGTTGGAAATCAGAAGGATGGCAGATGCTGGATGTTTAATTGGCCTCAGTGAATCCGCCTCTAGTGTGTAGGGAGTGGATATGGAAGTTGGATAACATAGTCCGAATGGGAGATCGATAGTCGATGTAGATGCTGTGGGACAAAGACCCTATTCTCATGCTGTATCGCTAAACTAAACTAAGTCGTTATTGTAACACATTCTCTGGTTATTTCCATACATTCTAAATACTACCAATATGAGATTGTTTTCTTGGAATAAATTGGAAGCTTGTTTTTTTTTAAATTGTTAATATCAGTGAATCATATTCTTTTTTTTTCTGCAGAGGATCTGTAACTACCTTGAGAAATTCTACAGTTCAAATCTCATCGCTGAAGTGCAGAGTGCTCCAGCTCACAGCAATCATCACTGTGCCAGCTGCAGAAATTATTAAACTACTTCTTTCTGCATCTTGGAATTAAGCAAGACTCCTGGTGTCATTGTGCCACTTACAGTTACCCTGGCTCATGCCCAGATGTCCACTCTATAACCATACTACCTCAATGTGAGCTAAACAGAAACAGAATCAGAAATCTTAACAAACAATGTCAATGAAAAAAGCCAAGAAAGGATTACTAATAAATAGATTGTATTCATTGCTGCCATGGTCTATTGCATTTTCACAAAGTGCTTATAGTCATTTAATAAAATCATTCGATAATGTTGGCCTTTAAAGCATTTTGTTTCAGCGATTTGCATTCCCCAGGAGTTACTTATATGTGTCTGGAAACAGGTCTGATAATACTTTAACTCAGTGAAGATAATATTGTTTATTGTATATTTCCAGAATCCATAACTAGAAAATTCAGCATGATGATGTCATTGCAAATTGGATTAATGATGAAGACACACGGAACTGCAGATTCTGGAATCTTATGTAGAATATTATAAGTGCCAGAGTAACTCAGCGGCTCACAATGGTATCTCTGGTGGACATGGACAGGCGACATTTTGAATCGGGTCCCTTATTCAGACTGATTGTAGGAAAAGAGTTGGGGGGGAAGGATAAAGCCTGGCAATTAATGTTGATACAAGAAAGGGGGGAGTTTGACTGGCTAGTGGGTGAACAAAAAGGCTAAAGACGAAAAGTTGTGAAAATGGTGAAAGAAGGGTGACAGAAGGCGGGGGGAGGGGAAGAAACAAGAAAAAAAAAGATGTTAATGAGGAGAGAAGAGGAGAGAAATGTAAAGCTAGAGGGAGGGAAAGAGGTGGAACTGAATGGGAGTGGAGAGAACAGTGGGGGGGGGGGGGGGGGGGGGAGGGGGGATAGTGGGAAACTGAGTGTGCAGGGATCAGGAAAGAAAAGGAGGGGGAGAAATGAAGAAGACGAATAAAAAATGAAATGAGGTGGGATGTTACCTACATTTTAGAATGTAATATTCAAACTAAACTAATATTAAACGTTCTTATTACTCCACAACAGTGCAGATAATAGAATCCTTGTTTCAACAGCTCAGTTCAAAAGGAAATGTCTAACTTTCTTGTGCCTACCAATGTTGGGCGAGTCCAGAACCAGGGTCCACAGTCTTAGAATAAAGGGGAGGTCATTTAAGACTGAGGTGAGAAAAAAACGTTTTCACCCAGTGAGTTGTGAATTTATGGAATTCCCTGCCACAGAGAGCAGTGTATGGATTTAAGAGAGAGTTAGATAGATCTCTAGGGGCTAGTTGAGTCAAGGGATAAGGCATGCACGGGTTATTGATAGGGGACGATCAGCCACAATCACAATGAATGACGGTGCTGGCTCGAAGGGCTGAATGGCCTCCTACTGCACCTATTTTCTATGTTTCTATATTTCTACTTCCCCACATAGCTCCCAACAGATTTGACTTACAATGTAAGGATCATCTATAACTGTTTTCACTACTGTAGCAATTGTGCTAACCCTTTTCATGGCAAGATTCAGACAGTCACATATTGTATAATATTGCCTTCTCAACAAAACTGGTGGCTGTCGAATAATAATAAAATCAGCAAATTAAGAAGTAAATATAATTAACTTACACATCCACTACTGTCCATTATATTTCCTTACTGATGAAGTTGTCAAATCACAGAAAATCCATCTGCACAGCGTTGAAATTCCATTTGATGGTTTTGGGTTGGTTAATTGATAGAGAAGGTAAAGATCTACTTGCTAAAGAACATAAAGGTTAGGAGTAGGAGAAGGCTATTTCACTCTTCAAGCATGTTCCTTAGTTCAATAAGATCATGTCCGATTTGGTCTTGTCCGCAGATTCATTTTCCTTGATTCTCCATAATCAACCATGCTTAATTCATGATAGTGCATGACCTGCTGTCACTTTGTAAACCAGCAACTGCAGTTCCTTGTACTCATTCTTTTAATTCATGGTTCTGCACATTCATGCAAAGGAATTCCTTCCTACTCATAAATATATAAATACTAGATTGAGTGGGACCCGTTGGGTCACAGGTTCACACAGGAGGGCTGGTCCTCCAAAGCAATATGCCACCTTTCCACCAATTCCAATATTTCTGGAGCACTAGTATGAATGTTGTGGGCCGAAAGGATTGGTTTCCAGAGGGCTAATATGGACATTGTGGGCCGAATGGATTCTTGGGTTGGCAGCTCAGTCACTCAGGCCTGGCTGGCTGGCAGCTCAGTCACTCAGGCCTGGCGGGCTGGCAGCTCAGTCACTCAGGGCTGGTGGGCTGGCAGCTCAGAAACTGCTGCCCAAAACAGGTGAGAGACTCTGTGAGAGAGAAGGGGAGGAGGGTGGAGAATCAATTTTAGACATATCTTTTTCCACAGATCACAGCAATGAAGGAGGAAAATCTAATCTAGAGTGGATCTCACAGGGAGTCAATGAGGGGAGGGAGAAAAATACTGGGGTGAGGTTTAATACTTACAGGGGGAATACTTACTGATGGGCCAAAGGGACTCCTCCTGGGCTAGCACACACCTGATGGGCTGAAGGGACTCCTCCTGGGCTAGCACACGCCTGATGGGCCGAAGGACTTTAAAAAAGAAGAGTGAAATCTCAGTGAAAGGCACTTTTTCTGGACATGTCCTGGCCTGGCACGGGCCTTTTGGGCCAAAATGCTCCTCCTGGTCTAATATGGGCCTTTTGGGCAAACGGGTCTGGTTTCTGGGCTAATAGGGGCCTTGTGGACCAAAATGAGTGGTTTCAGGTAGGCCAAAGGTGGGCTGGCAGTTCACTCATGACTGGTGTGCTCACACGCACACCCACTCTCCATCACACACACACACACACACATACCTTGCATCTCACACACACAATCCATCACCCACACACTCACAGCCACATACACAAACACCCTCCATCACACACACCATCACACATACACTCAGCCACAAACACACAGACACCCTCCATCTCACACACACACACATGATCCATCACACACTCACAGCCATCCTCCATCTCTCACACACTGACTCACACACACTCACTCACACTCACACACGCACAACATATATACACCAGTAAAACTCTTGAATCTACTCATGCGGCGGATGAGTGCAGCCTCTCCACTGAGCGGGACTTCCGGAGTGAGCTGGCCTTCCAAAGTGAGCGGGACTTCCAGAGTGAGCGGGACTTCCGGAGTGAGAGAGAGTTCCGGAGTGAGCGGGATCTTTGGATCAAGCAGAGTGCAGGGTCAACAATCGAGTCCATTGCAGTCAAGTCAAGTCAAGTCAAGTCAAGTCAAGTCAAGTCAAGTCAAGTCAAGTCAAGTCAATTCAAGACAAGTCAAGCACAGTGAGTGCAGGGCCAACCACACTCACTCTCATACATTCTTATACTCATACACACACACTGACTCACACACACATACACACACACTGACTCACACACACACACACACACACACAGTGCGATATCGTGCCGATATCCGTAATGACTCTTACGAGTACCGTGGGAACTCCTGCAAACGGCAAACCCGGAAGCTTGACAGAAGGGACATAAGGTGAGGTTAAAGAAATAATTTTTTACACACACACACACACACACACACACACACACACACACACACACACACACACACACACACACACACACACACACACACACACACACACACACACACATATGACAGTGAAACATTCTTGAATCTACTCATGCAATTGAGCGCGGCCTCTCCACTGTGGGACTTCCGCAGTCAGTGGCACATCCGCAATAAGTGTGACCTCTGCACTCAGCGGAACTTACGCAATCAGCGTAACCTCTGCACTCAGCGGAACTTACGCAATTAGCGTGACCTCTTCACTCAGCGGAACTTACGCAATCAGCGTGACCTCTGCACTCAGCAGAACTTATGCAATCAGCGTGAGCTGTCCACTCAGCGGAACTTACAGAATGAGCGGGAGCTTTGGACTAATCACAGTGGGGGCTAACAAAGCATCTCTTCCTTTCAAACACAGTGGGGGCTAACAAAGCATTTTTTCCCTCCAAAGACAGTGGGGGCTAACAAATCATTTTTTCCTTCCAAACACAGTGGGGGTTAACAAATTATTAATTCCTTCCAAACACAGTGGGGACAAGCACATTATGGACTAACCAATCATAATTTATTGCAACCACATTGCGGGGTAACAAATTATTTATTGCAAGCACATTAAGGGCTAACAAATCATCATTTATTGCAACCACATTGGGAGTAACAAATCATTTATTGCAAGCACATTAAGGGTTAACAAATCATCATTCGTTGCAAGCACTTTGCTGGCTAACAAATCATTTATTGCAAGCACATTAAGGGTTAACCAATCATCATTCATTGCACGCACAGTGGGGGCTAACAAAGCATTTATTGCAAGCACATTATGGACTAACAAATCAACATTTATTGCAACCACATTGCGGGGTAACAAAGCATTTATTGCAAGCACATTGAAGGCTAACCAATCATCATTTATTGCAACTACATTGCGGGGTAACTATTTATTTATTGCAAGCACATTAAGGTCTAACAAATCTTCATTCATTGCAACCACATTGCGAGGTAACAAATCATTTATTGCAAGCACATTAAGGGTTAACAAATCATCATTCATTGCAACCACATTGCGAGGTAACAAATAATTTATTGCAACCACATTGTAGACTCACAGTTCAGTAGAGTCACAATTCAGTAGACTCACAGGTCAGTAGACTTACAGCGTAAAATCACAGTTGTGGACACTACCTCACGATCTACCAGAGTGACTGACTCATGTCCGGCATCCAGGGCTTTATACTCCTGCCCCCTCCCTCCAGAAGGGGCATTACCTTCATCATTGTGATTGACATGCGAGCGGACCATTCAGCTGATCTCAAGATTTTTACAACATTCATAACTTTTTTATTTTTCAGCGATCGGAAAAATCCTTGGTGCTGCTGCAGCTGAGGAGGACTGTGAGGACAGGGATTCATGCAATTGTCTTCAGAATCAGAAGATAGGGGAGTAAAGAGGAAGCACACATCTATTTGTGCGGCGTTCCGGTGGCTGAGGCGGCGTTCCGGTGGGCGGCGCTGAGGTAGTGACCTGAATCCGGGGCTCGGCCGCGGGCCAGTGGACGACATCGTCGGGAGCTCGCAGGTCACAGGTTGGTGACCTGTTTTTACAGAGCTCCCGTGGCAACAGCTGCGTCCACTGGACTGGAGGGCGACATCTTGGCAGCTTCGACCATCCCGGGTCGCGGAGCTTGGTTGAGCAGCAGGATTAACTTACCATCGCCCGGTGGGGTAACGACATCAGAGGCCTGGATCGCCTAAGCGCAGAGGGAGAATAAGGAGGGGAAGAGACAGTGACTTTAAGACTTTTGCCTCCATCACAGTGAGGAGGTGCCTGGTGAACTCACTGTGGTGGATGTTAATTTGTGTTTATTGTGTGTTTTGTTGTTTATTATTATATATGTATGACTGCAGGCACGTAATTTTGTTCAAACCGAAAGGTCTGAATGACAAATAAAGGAATCTAATCTAATCTAATCTAATCTAATCTAAGTCATAAATTCACCATGAAGAAATATATATATATTCTGGTTTTATTTATATTATTTTGGATTTTTCAGGCAGCAAAAAACATTAGTAATTTCATTAATTACTGTGCTCTTCCAACACCCCCACCTTCCCCCAATACCCCCAAACTATTTTAGAATATTTAGCAGGAGATAAGAAAACCCACAGATAAATTAAACCACTCTTCTTTAAAACTGTAGCTCAGCTCATCCTGTCAAACTTCAGATGATCTGCTACATTTCTCTTCTTGCTTTTGCTCAAATTCATTTTGAAAAGATCACATAGAGCTGTTGCTCAAAAGGTGCCTCTCTCTCTCCCTCCCTCACTCCCTCTCTCTCCCTCTCTCTCCCTCTCTCCCTCTCTCCCTCTCTCTCTCTCTCTCTCTCTCTCTCTCTCTCTCTCTCTCTCTCTCTCTCTCTCTCTCTCTCTCTCTCTCTCCGTCCCTCTCTCTCGCTTCCTCTCTCACTCTCCATCTCTCTTTATCTCTCTCTCTCTCACTCTCAGTTTTTTTAATGACAGTATACAAGATTGCATCAGTTGGTTTCTGCATCTCCTGCCCCCCCTCCCCCCACGATCTACAAACCCATCAAGTGAAGCTCGAGGCCTCTGAGAAATCTGGCACAGTTTACCCTCCTGTGCATTGCTCATTTTCTGTTCCATGTCTCTCCTTCATTGGCTCCAGAATGGATAATGATTTCCAACTTAGACTTAAATCTTATTTTGTGATGGCGCCAGTACCATAACATGATTTAATTGTCGCTGTATAATATTTGGCACAATAAACTATTTATTGTTAACAGGCTCCATCTTATATTACTTAATGCTTCATTTGAATTGGAACTAATTTTAAACTCATCATTGACATTTAACATTTAAACTGCATTTGCGTTCAGTCAAAATTGGAGCTTTGCCTCGTTGGGACACTCATTATGTTCTTGGTTACTGGATGCGCAATGCGATGTCAGAGCAAAGTAGAGCATGACAGCAAGGTCAGAAGGTCAACAGGACAAAGATTTTTTCTCAATTCTGTAATCTAGATTATTTTAAATGTTCAAAAACAAAAATCAGATTCACACGTTCTCCACGATCGGAACAAGTCCACACACAGCAGTAAATATGTTTTATTTATATAGGAGGCGGTGTCTGTAAATTAGCCAATATGTCACTCTGGATCCATCTTAGCCCTGTTGTCTCAACTGATTTTATAATAATTCCAAACTACTTTTTTTGCCAGTTGTACATATGTGCCAATTATTACAGCATTCCTATTGCCACATATTGTTCCAGTATTACTTCTGATTTTTTTTTTAAGGATGTGATAAACAAATAGTTCGGCATTTTAATCTCAATATACTTGTTGATTCATTCCTTCCAGTCGTTAAAGAAAGTAGCAGCACATATGTATATTTCTAAAGGCGTTAATGTCTGCTGCTTGGAATGAATGGCAAAGAAGTGTATAAGAGAAGAAGCAAGCTCTGAACAAAGTTCTTTAATAACGAAGAAAGAATGCAGCAACAGGGTAATGCTTTGTGATTATATCCTGGTTATGAAGAGAGAATGGAGAGGCTAGGCAGGCTCATTGTGGAACAGAGGAAGCTTGGGAGATGATGTAAAAGCTGAATATCATATGCAAGGCACATGGAGATGGATGATCAGAATGGGGTAAAAATTGGAAAAAAAAATTCTGTCAGATTTCGTAGAGTTGGAAGTACACAACTAAAGCAAAACAAATTATGATCACTTCATAGATTGGACAGTGTTTATCCAATACTTTTTCTCCGTTGATTGAACATATACCAATCCGTAAAACAATTTATACAGAGCAAGTGAGCATACTACAAGGTAAGTACCTTGAAGATGCTCTGAAGCATAGTGTGCATCTTCTGTGGCATGACAAAACAGATGGCAACACATCTCTTTAAAATAGCTGATTGATGAACATTTTCCACGATGAAACAATATCTTTTACATGTGCATGTGATACATGTATGCAGAATCATAGAATGATCACATGGGACACATCATTGACCAAGGTTTTACCTCCCTATTAATACCTAAACTCCTTTGAGTTTCTCCAGAACTTTGTGTTCCATGCAAGATTCAAGGATCTGCAGTTCCTTGTGTCTCTCTGGATTTAAACATTATCTAGGAACCAGTAGGTTGGCTCTGGTATCGGCCAGAATAGAAATCGGGTTTTGGACTTTACTCCTTGATCTTCCTCTGTGAGCAACACTGGCAATTCCCAAGAAAACAGGGGGCTAACAAAGAAATTCCTGGAAATATCATCTTGCAAGTTAAAACTCAGTGCAATTATTTCATTATTCTTACAGGAATTGTGTCAAGGTCTTTCTCAAAAGTGTTAAGGCATCATGTAAAAGCAGACATTTTCCTTTGTAAACTCTTTATTTGTAACTGGAAGGAATGCTGCTTGCATCAATATTACCAGTGTTGGAAATAATTATTACTCTCAGCCACATTTTGATTCATGATTATTTTCTGTCAACCAAACTTATTATTGCACGTGCTCTATTTGACAAGTTCATTTCTCAAGATTGTTACCGTCTTGCCTTGCAACTAATGATTAATGAAGCCATATCTGCCAGAATGCCTATTTTAGCATTCAACTGCTGGTTAATGAAGTGTTTAATTACCAATTCTTCTGGACAAGTCATTGTGCAATGATTGAAATGGAACACGCAAACAATACTGCTGACAGTATTAATCACTGCCCTTCCTGGTCTCCCCCGCCAAGAATGTATTTTTATTGCATTCCTTGACTTAGTGCGGAAGTATCCTGTTGCCCATGGAAGTTGTCAAACGGCTCAACAGGTGGATGGGGACATGAAGGATGTCGGACACAGGGTTTGGTCTTTGGGTGTCAGGCTCTGCATTATGGTTTCTTAAATTGATAGTGTTAGGGACTTAAAGAGACCCATGTTTCAAGTTTGAAAAGCTCATCAGCTTCTCATCAACGGCCAGTAGTTATCATCTCTAGACCTTATTCCAGGTTAGACCATTCTTTTTCTCACTCACAAAATATTCTCCAGATGTCAGTCCGAGGAAGGGTTCCAAGACGAAATGTCACCTATCCATGTTCTCCAGAGATGCTGGCTGGCGTGCTGCGTTACTCCAGCACTTTGTGTCTTTTTGTGTAAACCAGCACCTGCAATTTCTTGTTTCTAAATATCCATCCCTGATCTAGATGGATATTGAGAGGAAAAATAGATCAACCATAATTGAATGGTGGAGTAGACTTGATGGGCCGAATGGCCTTTTTCTGCTCCGAAAACTTATGAACATGTCTTGGGTAAAGGCCCATTGTACCTGACTGGGGATGATGTACAGTTGGGGGATGAGGTTAATTTAATGACAATGAATATGTTCACTGACCTCTAAACTTTGGCCGTTAATGCCTAACAAATGTTCCTGTCAGTTCAGGTAAACAAATTGTGGAAATGGCATGACTTAAAGCAGAGACTGTGTTCACTTTAGCTGAAGGTCGACATCAGTTGTTCAGGCTGCATTTGCCTGATAAAGATGCAATTAAAGCTTATTGCCTCGATTCATTTATCCCAGATTGGCTAGCTAATAAGCAGGAAGCTTCTGCCAATGTTTCTAATTTACTTGAATTGTTTGGAAACAGTGGAATCAAAGTTATTAACAAGATTGATGAACATTCATGCTATGAGACAATAACCTAGAATTGCTGGCAATGAGACAGTGCCTGAGGGACTAAAGCTGATCTGACTCTATAATGGAATGTCATTTAGTTTTAATATTAAGATACCTTATGAAATGGCTGGAATCAGCAAGATTGCAGGGCTGGCTATCATCTTCTGGCCATGAGATTTGCCTTTGCCCTGATTTATTAATTTTTAATTTATTTTCTGGAACAAGGTACCAGTTCATAAGTTCACAAGTTCATAAGTGATGGTAGCAGGATTAGGCCATTCAGCCCATCAAGTCTACTCTGCCATTCAATCAAGGCTGATCTATCTCACCCTCCTAACCCCATTCTCGTTCCTTCTCCCCATAAACCCTGACACCCATAGTAATCACCAATCTACCTATCTCTGCCTCACCAATATCCATTGACTTGGCCTCCACAGCCTTCTGTGGCAATGCATTCCACAGATTCACCACCCTCTGACTAAAGAAATTCCTCCTCATCTCCTTCCTAAAGGAACGTTCTTTAATTCTGGGGTTATGACTGGTCCTAGAATCTCCCACTAGTGGAAACATCCTCTCCACATCCACTCTATCCAGGCCTCTATCCAGTTAGATACAAGGCGACTTGAAGTAGGGGATCCAAGAAGGAAGACGATTTATATATGAAGGAAAATACATAAAATACCAATGACATTACAGTGCACATTTTTTGCTACCTTGACATTCAAAGGTGCGGAAAAGCATTTACTATAATGGTTTCAAGGTGGAGGGATCTCAGTTATGAGGATGATCTAGAGAATTAGCAATGTTCTCCTTTAAATAAGGAAGGCTGAGGAGAATGTACAAAAATATGATGAATTTATAAATAGTAAATAGGGAGAATGCTTTGCCATTAGCTGAGTAGTCTAGGAGCGGAGGAAGCAGATTTCAAATGTTTGATTAATAATCGGGGATTTTGCATAAAAAACATTTTTTTTTACAGTTAGAAGTTAGAGTTTGAAATACACTGCCTGAAAATATGATTGTTGCAAATTGATGGTGGCTTTAAAAAATAAAGTGGATAAGGATTTGAAAGTAAAAATATATTGAAGGGGGTGGGGTCAAGACATAGAGAAAGAGAATGAGTGGATTGCAAAAAGGAGGGCATTGACTCACTGGGATGAAATGCTACTTCTGAGCTGTAATGCTGCTATGAGCTTAATTGTGAGGTGTGTTTTTACTTTGCAGCAGAGTAAAGACCATTACAATCCTACTATTTGCTGTTTTTTGATGAATTAAGTACAATGAGTGCAGAGTGGACTCCAATACTCAAGTCACAGACCAAATTCTCAGAGTAACCAAAGTCTTGATGCCAATGTATGCTGGTTGTTTGTGCAATAATTACTCTATTTCATATAACTCTGTTGTGTCTGTCACCACAAGGAATGGGGTACACAGCCACAAGCTTGTGATGTGTATCAGAAATCACTAACATCTTGGATTATAAAACTGTTCTTTTTCAGATGCTTTATAGTTCCTTCATAAAAAGAACAGATTCAATATTAACCAATACCAGCCAAAGTAAACAAATATATTCTGGTTGGGGATCAAACTAAGCTCAATATGACATGGAAGAAGATACTTTACATTGAAAGTGTTAAAGATATTGTTGTTGGACATTTCTCTCTTGGACTGTTATTGTCATAGATACGTTTCATGTGTTCACTTGAAATTCAATGGTGGCATGAATCCATTTATTTTAACTAAGGGTTGATTTTATAAAGACATTGGCTGTGGATTATTCTAGTGGATGAAAATCAGTAACGAGTGTCAATGTCAGTTGTTGTAATGAAGTGATGACCTCACCATTGAAATAATTATGTAAAATCATCACTTGGTTGTCATGTATTACTAATATAACTGCTTAATGTTTAAGCGTTCAATGGCTGTATCTTTGACACCCACAATGCCCACGCAAGGGATTCGGGTGACCTTTTAAACATTAAGATTAATTTTCAATGAGTTACACAATAATTCAATTAAAATATTCGGAAGAATCTTTGTTATTTTTTTCATGTACCTTCTATTTAAACTCCATTGGTTATATTGATAACTGCTGAAGATGCTGGAATCTTGTAGGTCCAGCAGCATCTGTAGAAGGAATGAACAGACCACATCTCAGGTCAGGACCCTTCTTCAGTCATTCTTCAGATTATTTTGGGAGCTTCCAAATGCAGCACATATTTAAATTTTCTGTACAAACTGATTACCACTTTGTTGTAATTCTCAGTAAAAAAAATCGAGTACAGTTAAGGGGCTGACCCACTGCGGCGAAGTAATCTGCGAGTTTAGACGAGTTTGCCCTCGACTCAGACTCGCAGCGTGGTCGACACATGGTCGCAGGAGGTCCTATGAGGTCACTGGAACTATCCGTCATGTTCGAGAGAAGTTTTTTTCAGCATTGTTTAAACATTTTCCATGAGTAAAATTTGGTCAGCATGGTTCTTTTTATCGTAGTGCAGTGGAGTGGGGTCACCACTTAGTTACAGGCAGTCGAGGGCAGGTGTAGATAATCTCCTTCGCTGACCGGGCATTCTGATTGGCTCATTGGAGTTTTCAGGACCAAGGAAAACCGACTGGTACGTAACATGCCCCCTAAACTTTATTACAGTATACTTCTTAAAAGTGTCTCCACTCCTTCTCCCCCCCTTCTCCCCCCTTCTCTCCCCTTCTCTCCCCTTCTCTCCCCCTTTCTCCCCTTCTCTCTCCTTCTCTCCCCCTCTATCCCCCTCTCTACCCTTCTCTCCCTCCCCCCCCCCCCCCCCCTCCGCGCTCTCTAAAGGACATAACGTACACTGTGCAGCCGTCTTTTACCTTCCTCTTCATCGCGGGTCTGAATTTCAGACAGCGCTCCCCAGCTTTCCCTGGCCCCCGCCTTTGCGATGTGTTTGTATGTGCGGTTGGTCGATCCAGCTCGCGGTTTCAACGCTGACGGTCGATCCAGCTCGCGGTTTTCCAGGCGAGTGCCCTCGAGCTTGAAGGTTGAAGACAATCTTCTTAACTTGCAGATTAGGTCGCTGCAGTGGGACAGCCCCTTAAGTATCCAGATTGTCAAAATTGATAGTAGAAACAAAGAACTGCTGATGCTGGTTTATACCAAAGATAGACACAAGGTTCTGGAGTAACTCAGTGGGTCAGGCAGCATCACTGCAGAAAACGGATGGGTGACATTTCGGTTTGGGAGCCTTCTTCTGACTCTAACTTTGTCAAAATTCTTTATCAGCTTGTCAGCAATTCTGACTCCTAAAAGTGCCCTCAATGTAATCCCAGCATTTCCAGCTGTGGCATTTGCCTGACGCCAATCTAGATCAGTATACCAATTCCATTGCTTTTTGTCTCAACTCATGTTGAAGTGAGTTCCTTATTTTGCCATCATGATAAGACCAGGGAAAATATAAAAAGATGTAGACCACCCAGTTTTTATGGATCTCTGGTCAAGATATTTCTGCGATTAATCTCAACGATTACATTGTCTTGATCTATTTAAGTAATTCCTTCGACGAGCGACTCTCCTCTGAATGGAAATGTCTTTAATCAACAGAATAAAACTGAAACAGATGTTGAACGCAAATAATGCCTTTTGATCAGTTTCAGCAAAGTCATTAATAAGCTTACTGCGATAAGGTTTTGTTTAGAAACTATCATGAATCAAGAACTACGCAGGCATTTGCTGATCGCTGAATTAAAGCAAGATACCAAAATCCATTGCATTGTTTTCACATAACATTTGAAAGAGATTCTAGTGCCGAGGTTCCTATGTTTGGAGCATGTATCAGGGACCCAGGCTCTGGAAATTATCACATTACCTATTGGCATCGAAGGAGGCCATTTGGGCCATTGAGTCTCTGCCAGTGCACAGAACAATCCAATTGCCCATTAATTTTCCTTGCATTCTAATCTCACCACATTTACATCATCTGCCCTCAGAATCTACCACCCACCTACATTCAGGATTATTTATAGTGGCCGATTTACATCCTTGGGATGTAGAACGAAAATGGACCACCCTGAGAAACGACATGCAAACTCCAAATAGAAACACCGGAGGTAAAGATTGAATCTGATTTACTGGCACTGTGAGGCAACAGCTTTACTTGCTGCACCATTCACATACATTCACATTTACATTCAATTACATACTGACACACAATCACATATACACACTCTCATCCATTGAGTTGATTAGATAGAACATCAGAGGAAGTCCACTGAATGCACTTCCAGTGTGAAATGCTTGATTCTGGTGCTGTCTGATTATACATAGCATTTTACCCTTATGAGCATTTACGAATGATTTTTTGTGTGACAATCTGCTGGATAGCTTTTCATTCCAAGGATGCAAACAGTGGAACTAGTAGGCCAACTAGTATTGGGGAGGGAGGAGGAGGTTGGGGTTGGGTGGGGGGGGGGGGGGGGGGGGGGGGGGGGGGGGGGGGGGGGGGGGGGGGGAGTGAGAGGTTGAGGGGGAGGTTGGGAGGGGGAGGCAATGCAGGAGTTAAGGGCCTGTCCCACTTTGATAACCGAATCCACGAGTTTAGAAGACCCTAAACGTTGAAAAAAATGTCAAGGTCGTTTTGACTCGTTGAAGTAAAAGACCTCCTACGACTATCTCTACGACCTCCTACGACTATGTCTATGACCTCCTACGACTATGACCTCCTACGACCCCCCTCGACCTCAGTCTTCCACACCTAAGACCAACGACGACTAGCTTCGAGTGGAAAATGATCACATGATAAAATGATGTCATGTTTGCATTTTTTTTCTCAGGCCAGTTACCGACCTACGACTACCTACGACTACCTACCCACAATTATCTACGACTACCATCACGACCTACCTACGACCAGCCTACAAGTAAAAAGTATCAATTTTTTCCATGCCGACCATTTTTTTACTCGTGGACATTTTTTATAAGGCTGGAAAAAACGGCGCGACCAACTTGTGGCCACGAGTACGCAGAGACCACTCACGAGCATGAGGAAGAGTTACGAAGACCTCCTACGACCTCCTACGACCTCGTGGCGACCATGCTGCGAGTATGAGTCAAGGGCCAACTCGGCAGAGGTCGCTAATTAGGTTGTGAAAGTGGGACAGGGGCTTTACATGAAATGAGAGAAATCAATGTTCATACTGCTGGCTATTTGTTCAATCAAGTCCATGCTGGCTTCAGCAGAGCAATACCATCAATCTTACCATAATTCTGTTTTCTCATTCCCGTGTGGCCTGGCAACAGTCTCTCCCTCTCAAACCACAATATGTCTCTCATACACCCACCAAATTTCCCGTTTGATCTTTTTTCAGATGTGATAATTTACGAAAGCCAGTGAATCTTTGGGATTTGGGTGGAAATCAGGGCACCGGTTGGTAACCCATGTCATCATGTAGAGAATGTGAAAACTCCACACAGAGTGCATCAGAGATCAGGATTAAATCCGGGCCTCTAGAATTGTGAGGCAACTAAAACAACAAGTCACAGAGATCCCAAACTAAAGCCACATAGTTAGCTGCAGTGCCTGCATGCATTATACGAGCTGTGCCATTAACTTTCAAATTAACCTTGATATCGTTTGATATCAATGCCAAGATACTTAAATCCTGAATGGATCAGATGTTACAAGGGACTGACATATGCTTTTGCAATCACCAATATGTTTTTTATTAGATCAAAATCTTTTTTTTTTTAATTTAGTTTTCAAGACATAACAAAGTGCAAAGTTGTCCATTTGTTACAGACAGAGTGTACGAAAAGAATAAGTAAAAAACAATTTATGCCAACATATAACAAGACAACGACAATAAAAGAAAAACGAGGTACCACAAATAATCGCTCCCCAGTCACTACCAGTGAGCATATGCAAATATCAGCCTGTCATAACAATAATCCACGATAAGTGAATGGGTAGACTGTTAAGCTGTTAAACTACTTGATGATCAAGCATTTACAAAGCCTGGAATGCATTTAAAAAAGGTCCCCACGCTTTCTGAAACCTTCCATTTGAATGTTGTAGTGAGTACCTGATTTTCTCGAGTTTTAAGCAGGACATAATATCTGTCAGCCATTGTGTATGTGGGCGGGGTAGGTTCTGTCCACCTGAGCAGGATTGTTCGCCTAACCAGAAGAGAAGCAAAACTTATAGTGCGGCATTTATCTGCAGTTAATCTAACCTCCTCACCAGTGACCCCCAAAAAGAGCGATTAGGGGCTTTGGTTCCAATTTGAAGTTTAACATCTGGGATAATGTATGAAAGACCTCTAGTCAGAACTTACTAAGGCTGGGGCATGACCAATACATATGGATAAGAGAGGCTTCAGAAATTTTACATTTAACACAGAATGGACTAACCTCAGGGTAAATAGTAGATAATTTGGCTTTTGAGATATGAGCCCTATGTACCACTTTGAATTGGATCAGGCAGTGACGAGCATATAGAGAGGTGGAATTAACCAATTTAAGAATGGAACTCCATGTATCTTCCGAGAGAGAGAAGCCCAAGTCTTCCTCCCATGCTGCCTTGAGCTTGTCCATGGGGGCGCGCCTTAGATCCAACATCCTGCCATATAAAGCTGAGACAAGTCTATTCTGAGATGGGTTTAAAGAAATAACTGTATCAACAAGGGTTGTGTCTTGGGAAACAGTTCTCTTTTTCCAAAATTTATCTTATAACCTGAAAATTGAGCAAAATTATTGAGCAGTGACATAGCAGAATGCAGAGAGGTGCCTGGGTTTGAGACAAAAAGCAAAAGGTCGTCAGCATATAGTGAGACCTTATGCTGTGTACTGCCCCTCCAAATACTGGCTATGTCCTCACAGCAGTGAAAGGCCATAGCAAGTGGTTCAATGGCCAAGTCAAAAAGCATGGGGCTCAGGGGACACCCCTGGCGGTTTCCACGATGCAAGTCGAACGACTTGGACAACTGGGAATTTGTCCGAACTGAGGCTGTGGGATGAGAGTATAGTAACCTGATCCATGAAATAAAGTTTGTTCCAAAACCAAATTTGTCCAGAACAGCTCATAGATAGTCCCACTCAACACGATCAAAAGCTTTTTCTGCTTCAATAGATACGACACATTCAGGGACATCCTCAAATATTAGCATCCGTGGTTAGAAGGGGGACGGGTCTGTAGGAGGCACATTCGGTTGGATCTTTACCTTTTTTGGCGATAAGAGTAATACAGGCTTCGGCAAAGGATGGAGGAAGAGAACCTTGTCTGTAGGTTTCAGGTAGAATGGAACACAACTGTGGGGAAAGGAGTAGAGAGAACTTTTTAAAAAACTCTGCCGGGAAGCCGTCAGGGCCCGGACATTTGCCTGATTGCATTGTGGAAATGGCTGAAGCTATTTCTGGTTGATATGGGTTCATCCAATCTTTCCCTAAAATCTAATGAGAGTTTGGGAATATTTAGACTGCTCAGAAAGTCATGCATTACCTTATGATCCGGTTGAGATTCTGAAGTATAAAGCTGGGAATAAAAGTCTCTGAAAGCATCATTAATTTTCAAGTGATCCGGTGAACTGGCCATTAAGCATGCGAATTTTAGAAATATTCTGTCTCGCTTTAGCACCTTTAAGTTGATTTGCAAGTAATTTGTCAGTTTTATCTCCATATGTATAAAACATGGCTTTTTTTTTTTTTTTAAAAGTATGTGTTCAATTGAGTGAGTAGTGAGTAGGTCAAATTTGGTTTTGTGTTCCAATCGTCTTTTATAAAGAGTTGGATTTTGAGTTTGAGCATATTGCTTGTCAATTTCTCCAATTTGATGAGCAAGATCTAAACGCTCTTTATTGGATTTCCACTTTATTTGAGCAGTGTAAGATATGATCTTCCCCCTAAGGTAAGCCTTAAGGGCATCCCATATGATCAGGCTAGAGATTTCAGGGGATATATTAGTGGGGAGAAAAAGGCCATCTCTCTTTGCATAAACTCCACAAACATCATCCGAGAGCAAAGTTGAATTGAATTGCCACTGCCTACTCTTTTGAGGGAAATCTGGAAGCGACAAGGCCAGAGCAATAGGGGCATGGTCAGAAATGGCAATACTCTCAAGTCATAGGAATGAACGAGGGGTACAAGTTGGTTGTCAAGAAAGAAGTAGTCAATTCTAGAATACGTTTGATGGATATGTGGGAAAAATGAGTATTCCTTATCTTGTGGATGTAAAGAGCACCACACTTCGCAGACACCGTACTGGGAGAAAAAGGCTTGGATGAAACAAGCTGATTTACTTACTGTAGTTAGTAGAGAATCGGTCTAAAAGAGGATCTAACCAACAATTGAAATCACCATCGAGTATAAGTGAGTATGTGTTCAGGCCTGGAAGTAATGAAAATAACCGCTCAAAAAAACCTGCATCGTCTACATTAGTGGCATAAACATTAACAAATGTTGGTATAATTTTCCAGTCACAATTACATACCGACCAAACTTGTCCGAGATCACATTGTGTGACTCAAAGGAAATGTTCTGGCTGATAAGAATTGAAACTCCTCTGGCTTTAGCCTGAAAGGAAGAGTGAAACCCCTGCCCCACCCAACCTGATAAGAGACGGCCATTATGAGCAATGGATATGAGTTTCTTGAACAAAGGCTATTTCTGTTTTGAGTTGTTTAAGATGCGAAAAAACCTTTCCTCTTTTAACAGGATGGTTTAGACCTTTGACATTCCAGCTCACAAGTTTTATGTGTCTACCCATGCATAATAAAGAAAAACGTTAAGTTGTAATGTAAATACAATGAACCAAATGCCAGGCTGAAAACAAAGCAACAGAGCAGTGCAGGTTGAAAATGACTAGTATGTAATGATGCGTTTATATAAATTGCTAAAATGTTACTGTCAGTGATATAACCCCTCTCCCTACCCAAGAAAGCCGCCACAGAAAGAAACAGCAAGCTCTTCCAAACAAACATTTTACAAATCGAATCTTCCTGTCTAATGCTAAACTATTTCTCCAGTATAACGTACTAGAAAATACATTTAAGCACCTCTATAATAACATTTTGGCTTATCCAAATAACCCCCCCAAAAAAATATGGCTATGAAGACTGAATATCAACTTTAGAATAACTGAACAGTGCAAAAACTGAACTATGTCAACAGTGAACTAAATGGTTATATGTTACCGAAAACTCACATGGATTAACATGTCCTTAAAAATATGATTGCAGCTTGAAAGTTACTTACTGGCCCATACGAACTTTTAAAGAACCGAAGTTAGAACGCAACAGCACACAGATATAGGGCCAGGCCATATGTGGTAACAGCACACAAAAATCCAGCTGGAAATCGTTTCTAATTTACAGTGCACATATAGTGATATTTGGCTGTAGCCATTTTGTATAAGTATCTTAGTAAATAAGCAGCACGTCCGATGAATAAGCACGTTCAGCCATGTAAACAAACCACAGACGTTAGCTGACATGCTGCACATGCCCAAAAGCCTCACACAGCAAACTTGAGAAAAACTCAGTAGGCCGTCCGCTTTCAGTGGATTCCGGTAGACCGAGGATGCGTATGTTTTGTCGCCGACTTCGGCTCTCCAAGTCGGCCACTTTAGCCTTTAGCTTAGTATTGTCACCACTCAGAGTGGAACAAATGTTCTCAAGGTCGTCGACTTGCTGGTGAAGATCCTCTGCAGAAAGTTCCAGGGACGAGACACGTTGATCGTGGTCCTCCACTGTAAGCTTTATTTGGTCTAGCTTTGAGTCGAGCTAATCAAAACGAAGTTCTAAACTCGGTGGCTAGTGCTTCACGGTGTTGCTCGAGCAGCGTGGTAATAGCCTCCAACTAACGTCAGCGTCCTCCCTTTTGCTCGACCTTGTACCCTTCTAAGCCATTTAGAGGGACGGCAACACTTACTCTAAAGAAATATCAGACAAGTAAAAAAAAATTGACTTCGTTCAGGTGTAAAAGTTAGAGGGTGGAATGTTATGAAAATGATAAGATTACCGGAGCACTCACTTAGTGCGTCTATTCCATCTGCCTCTCAAACTGGAAGTCCAATATGTTTTAATTGTAACTGCCATGAAGAAACCATGCCATCATGATTCAAAAATAAGTCCTGCAGAATCTCTATAAGCAGAATGTGATTTAAAAGAAGTAAATAGTTTCTAATTTAGAAGCTATATATAAATGCTTATGCAGAAGCAAGATATATGGGTTTCAATGTAGTTGAACATAAGAATACTTATATGAGGGCTGAGTTTCGTCCTTTAAGAATGTATTTACTTTCTTTAATCCTGCCAAGTGCACATGCCTGCAAACACAGCCCTGACAGATTAATTAAAATGGCATCTGTTTAAAAACAAAACAGTGATCCAAGACAATAAAAATAATAATTGTATTATCTTGTGTTACTGCTTTGTTCTCCAAACAAATCTTACCCTCAGCTGGCTTAGTAGAGAGCCATGCACATTTAAGACTCATACAAATGATACAGAGTTATACTCCTACTTAGGAATGGTGCAGTACTGTGCCAAGTTCCTGCCTAATTTGGCTATAGCACCGAAAACCCTTCATCACCCCAGTGAAGAAAAATGTTGGATGGATGTGAAACAAAGACCTTTAAGGTCTGAAAAAATATCCTAGTAGTGACTCACTGTTTGGACAATTCAAGTAGACGTTCATATTGGCATGTGGTGCCTCACATTACAGAATAAGCACAGTAATTAGCCATAACAATGGGGCACAACTTCCAGAGCATTCTTTGAGAACACTGCATATTAACATAAAAAGTTATAGCTAGATTGAAAAAGAAACTCTGCCAACAGTCATCAGAGTTAACACATCCATCAGCTTCTGCTTCAAAGGTGTCACATATCACAAGATGTTTGTGCTCCTTTTAAGACTGGATGTAGACATGCTTGAATGGTCACTATTAGAGCATCCCTGAGTTCTGAGGGAAGTTCTTCTTTTTCCCAGACCTTGAGTAGTTGTGCGTGGATGTGGTACAGGAGCTCCGGTCCACCTTCCTTTAAGATCTCAGCTGGGATCCCATCTGGACCGTTGGCCTTGTTGTTCTTAAGGCTCTTGATGGAATCTTGAACCTCTGTCACAGTGGGAGGTTCTTCCATGTCTTCTCTGATGGGACTCTGGGGGATTGTGGTGGGTAGAGTCTGGTTCAGTTGTGCTGTCATGGTTGAGGAGTTCCTGGAAGTGCTCCTTCCATCGGGCATTAATGGACTCATTGTCCTTCAGCAGTTCTTGCCCACCCTTTGAGCGCAGGGGGTTTAAGCTGCGGTAGCTTGGACCATAGACGGCCTTGGTAGCGCTGAAGAAGCCTCTGGTGTCACCCGAGTCTGCCAGTCTCTGGATTTCTAGAGCATTTTCTCTCCACAAAGAGTTCTTAAGCTCCCTCACCGGGCTCTGGACGACGGCCCTGGGCTCTGGAGTGAGCTGCTCTTTTGGCTTTGCGGGTTACATCATTTTGCCAAGCACAAAAAGTTTACCTTTTCTTGGAGGTGAGCTTTGCTATCTCTGTGTCATTCTGGTCAAACCACTCCTGGTGTTTTCTGGACTTGAACCCAAGGATGGTTTTGCAGGTATCAAGGATGGTGGATTTGAGCCGGCTCCAGTGCTCTTCAATGTCATCAGGATATTCCTGTTGGAGGCTTTCCCCAAGAGAAGCCTGAAGGGTCTGTTCAACTTAGGAGATTTTTTCAGCGACTGCTGTGACTGTCACAGTCATAGCAGGTCGCTATAAAAGCAGAATCTGGACCCCCCCCGTACGACAATGTCTACGACAACCTACCGCCTAGTCGATGTCAAGCTACGGCAAGCTACCGACAACCACACATTCCATGCTTCAAAGTTTTCATATTCATATTTCTGGGTTTCTGACCACATGTGGTGATACCTCTGGACGTAGTAATCCAGTCGAGAAGTTTGGGGCAGGTTATTTTTAGGGCACCTTTTCTAGTCGTTTCCCCAAATGGGGTGAGCAGAGTGGATCTTAAAGAGGACTGCACTGTCGTTGGTGCAGCTGCTGAAGGGCTCTTCTGCCTCATTCCAAGAGTCCAGCGACTGAATCTAGCACCCACCGCCTGATTTGCCAGCTCATGACTAGGGGCTTCCAGATCTCACAATCCTGCCCGTGTCGCCACTTGCTAATCGCCATAGGACTTAGTCCAGGGTATTAGGGTGGATTCCCTATATGGAGGATGCCTGTGTGTGACTTTGTTTAATGTGGGGAGACTGATGCACAGGCAGCCACCACATGGTCATTGACAGATCTGGGTCAGGATCCAGTGGCATGGAGTCCAAGATGACTGGGGACCCTTGTCTCCTGCAGCCATCATTCGCCTTCTCAGACATTGTGACGCTCCACTAAAGTCAGCCAGCATCCTCTGCCTGTTCCACAGTTGAGGTATTGGTTTGATTGCTCTTTGTCAGGGACCTCCTCCATGACCTTACCGCCATGGGTCTCCCTACCAGGAGCATAGAGGGAGTGCCATAGAGGGAGTGCAGAGACGGTTCACCAGACTGATTCCTGGGATGTCAGGACTGTCTTATGAAGAAAGACTGGATAGACTTGGTTTATACTCTCTAGAATTTAGGAGATTGAGAGGGGATCTTATAGAAACTTACAAAATTCTTAAGGGGTTGGATAGGCTAGATGCAGGAAGATTGTTCCCGATGTTAGGGAAGTCCGGGACAAGGGGTCACAGCTTAAGGATAAGGGGGAAATCCTTTAAAACCGAGATGAGAAGAACTTTTTTCACACAGAGAGTGGTGAATCTCTGGAACTCTCTGCCACAGAGGGTAGTTGAGGCCAGTTCATTGGCTATATTTAAGAGGGAGTTAGATGTGGCCCTTGTGGCTAAGGGGATCAGGGGGTATGGAGAGAAGGCAGGTACGGGATACTGAGTTGGATGATCAGCCATGATCATATTGAATGGCGGTGCAGGCTCGAAGGGCCGAATGGCCTACTCCTGCACCTAATTTCTATGTTTCTATGTTTCTATAGCTCCAGATGGCATCGCTCTCAGGATCTCAGGACCACATGCTTCTCCACCACAACAAGGTGACAATCCAGTCAGAGACACAGGTTCGATCCAGACTATGGGTGCTGTCCATGTGGAGTTTGAACGTTCTCCCTATGACAACATGGGTTTTCACCGGGTGCTCCGGTTTTCTTCGACATTCCAAAGTCATACCAGTTTGAAGATTAATTGGCTTCGGTAAGTTGTAAATTTGTCCCTCGTGTGCAGGATAATGTTAATGCACGGACTCAGTGGATCGAAGGACCTGTTTCCGTGTTGTATCTCTAAAGTCCAAAGTCTAATGATTTTCTGTACAAAACACAATGGGAGATTTTTTTGTCATGCTTGCCATATGTGGGATAAAAGAGAGGCTTGGAAAGCTCAGTATTCAATGTTCATCTCAGTTTTCAGTTTTGATGACGGACATTGCTCTTGCAGCATAGAAAGACACCAGTACTGAAGCAAGCGACCAAACTCTCATAACATTGGACAATGACAAGTGATTATGGTCCTCTTGCATAATTGCAGCCATTTTCAACAAGCAATTCTGGCTTTCAACAAATTAAGACCATTTGACTTTGAGTCATCAACTGAGTAGGGTCATCGCCTCTTGAGTTTGAAGAAGGGAGCACTGGAGAAAACCCACGCAGTCACATGGAGAACGTGCAAACTCCATACAAACAGCACCCATTTTCAGGATCAAACCCGAGTCTCTGGCGCTGTGAGGCAGCAACTCACCGCTTTACCGCCCTGACAGGGTGAAACATATTCGAGTGTTGCCTCAGACCCAACACATTCTGGCACACTTCAAATAGCAATCGAAGGGATGGGCAACAATGGAAAGGTTAGATAAGTGAGGTCAAAGTTGAGAGAGGGTGCTCGAACCTCTGCAGGGACAGCAGGAACAATATTGCGGAGTTTATAAAGTTTTTAGAACTTGTAGTACTCTAAGTACCAAAACTTACATTGTATAATTCAGAACGGAAATGATGTGTGGATCATAGTAACAATGGATACAATTAAAATAGGAACTGAATCTAACATTGGTCAGTAAAACCTGATGCAGATGTTGACCATAAGTCCATGACAGGTGCAGAATTAGGCCATTCAACCCATCAAGGCTAATCTGAGCAGGATGTGAATCCATAATAGAGAAGTAAGGGTGAGTTGTACCAAGAATACACGTCAAAGTCAGCCCGGAGGGTGCTGAGCATTTGGATGCCCCCCTGACACTGGATGAACTGACCGCAGCCCTCCACCAGCTCCGAAGGGGCAAATCACCTGGCCTGGACGGCCTGACAGCAGTTCCTCTGAACATTCTGGGAGGTCCTGGGGTAGAACTACACCATGGTCCTGAGGGAGAGCTTGGTGACCGGAGAGATGCCCCTGTCTTGGCGGATGGCTGTCATGGTCCTTCTGCCCAAGAAGTGCGATCTCCCCTTACTAAAAAACTGGCGCCTGGTCTCCCTCCTCTGTACAAGGTCTTTTCAAAGGCAATGGCCAACCTGGGCCTAGTGCTGGCCAAAGTGATCCACCCTGACCAGTCTTACACAGTCCTGGGCTGGTCCATCCAGGACAATGTCCATCTGGTCCAGGCCTGGCCTATCTGGCTCAGGAGACCGGTGCACTGACCGCCTTTCTCTGCCTGGACCGGGAGAAGACTTTCGACAGGGTGGATCACGAGTATCTGCTGAGGACTCTGCGGGCGTATGTATTCGGACCACACTTTGTGGCCCTGATCAGGCTTTTATACGCCACTGCAGAGTGCCTCGTCAAAGTGAACGGATCCTTGACGGTCCCTATTCCCTTCTGCAGAGCTGGGCTGCCTGTCAGGGCTGCCCATCAGGCCAACTGTACTCCATCTGTGTAGAGCCATTCCTTAGTCTACTTCGGTGGAGGTTGACATGCTCCTCATGGTCACCGACCCCGTTGACCTGCAGAGGATGCGCGAGTGCCAACAAGTCTTCTCGGCCGCCTCCTCTGCCAGGATAAACCGGGGAAAATGTTTCGGACTCTTGGTGGGTCCCTGGCAGGAGTACTCCCTCCCGGAGGACATGTGGCCTTTCATGTGGAGCACCACGCATCTCCTCTACTTGGAAGTCTACCTGAGTCCCGCTGCGGAGACCTGATCGGCAAACTGGCAGGAGCTGAAGACACAAGTCGTCGCCTGGCTGTGGCGCTGGTCGGGTCTCCTCAGGGTGCTTCCCTACCTTGGCAGGGTATTGGTCATTAACCAACTGATGGCCTCCATGCTCTGGTTCTGTTTGAACACTTTGGTCCCATCAGCCACCTTTGCTGGGATCATTCAGAAGACGTTGGTGGACTTCTTCTGAGGCAACGGAAAGCACTGGGTCTCTGCAACTTCCTGAGTCTCCCGCATTCACACCCAGCCTGCGGCTGAGCATCCTCCTAGGTGGCACGTGCTGGCAACACACTTTTTCCAACAGGGCCGCTGCCTTCAAGGAATTACGTGGCTAGCGGTGGTGGGGTCGGCTGTTCTGTCCTGCACATGATGTCCGGCTTCTACCAGGACCTGCTGAGAGTCTGGAACTTGGTTGCCTTCGACCGTGGGCCCCGCTCCGACGGCTGAGGGCAACGGCCCAGTCATGAGAGCGGCAGGCCCTTGTCCCGCCCCACTGGGTGTCGGGGAGGCTCGAACGTGTGGAGTACCAGCGGCTGAGCAAACTACCGCTCAGCCGGAAGTACTCGTCGGACCCAGGTGCCAAAATCCTTCTCGGGAGCCGGTCCCACACAACTTGAGCCTCCTTTCCTCGACACCCTTCATCTCACTCTGAGAGGCAGGGAAACATCTCCTGTACGGGCTCACCCAGGTTCCACCATCCAGACACAAAGTGGCGGTCGGTGTTGCCTTTCGGTCGCCAATGGGGGTCCCTCTACGTAGGGATTCTCCCTCTCTACATCAGGGACCTGGAGTGGAGGCTACTGCACCAAGGAGTTCCTTGCAATGTATTTCTCATGCGATTCATAGACTCACTTTGCAGGCTGTGTTCCACGTAAATATGGAGTGTATGAGTTTGCAGCCCCTGTTCCAATATCTAAAGGGGCTGCTCCTTGCCTTCTGGCTGAACGTCACACCCACTATCCCCATCTTTGGACACTTTATGCGTAGGGGAGAGGATAGGGCTGAAAATGTCCTGGTTGGGTTGCTCCTAGGCCTGGCCAAGCTGGCCATCCACGGGTCACGGCGCCAGTTGGAAGAGGACTCTGCCCCTTATCCGGTGTTACGTCTGCACCCCGGGTGGATTTAGAGAGAGACTACGCATTGTCCACAGGCTCCAGGGGAATTTCTGGGACCGTTGGGCACCGCAGGGGGTGGAGTGTATCCTCAATAAAGACTGTAACATAGTTGTTTGAAAACTTAGTATCTAGATAATTTGGTAATTTTGTACTATGGTGGTGTGTGTTACCACTGTTTTGTTTTGTATCATAATTAAATTAATTATTTTTGATTCAAAAAATAAAAGAGGATACGTCAAGTGTTTGAGCAGGCTATTTCGTGGAGTGTAAAAGGATGAGGGGTGATCTTCTAGAAGTGTACAAAATTGTGAGTGGAATAGATCAAATAATCACACAGTCTTTTCGTCCGAGTAGGGGAATCGAGAACGAGAGGGCATAGGTGTAAGGTGAGGGGGAAAAGATTAATAGGAACCTGAGGGGTGGGTGTATGGAATGAGCTACCGGAGGAGATAGTTGAGGCAGGTACTATCGCAAAGTTTAAGAAGCATTTAGACATGAACATGGATAGGATAGATTTGGAAGGATATGGGCCAAAGGCAGGCAGGTGTGATTAGCGTAGATGGGACATGTTGGTTGGTGTGGGCAAGTAGGGCTGATGCGTCTGTTTCTAGCTTCAGGTTCTTGGGAGTCAACATCTCCGATGACCTCTCTTGGACCCACAATACCTCTAATCTGATCAAGAAATCTCATCAGCGTCTCTTCTCCTGAGGAATGAAGAAGGTCCATCTGTCTCCTCAGATCCTGGTGAACTTCTACCGCTGCACCATCGAGAGTATCCTTACCAACTGCATCACAGTATGGTATGGCAACTGCTCTGTCTCCGACCGGAAGGCATTGCAGAGGGTGGTGAAAAATTGCCCAGGCTATGACCTCTAGTTCCTCGGACCCTCCATTGAGTGGAAAAAGCATCCTGTCTGCAGAGGGCACTCAGCATCGCCAAGGACTGCTCTCACCCCTCCTACCATCCGGGAGGCGCTACAGGTCTCTCTGTTGCCGAACCAGCAGGTCGAGGAACAGCTTCTTTCCGGCGGCTGTCACTCTACTCAACAACGTACCTTGGTGACTGCCAATCACCACCTCCCCCCCCCCTGGCCACATTATTATTTATTCAAATCGTTTGCTATGTCGCTCTTCCAGGGAGATGCTAAATGCATTTCGTTGTCTCTGTACTGTAAACTGACAATGACAATTAAAATTGAATCTGAATCTGAATCTGAATCTGAATTTCCACACTGTAACATACTATGACTCTCAGAGAGCAATTGGAGGTCCGAGGAACTCTTCAAGTATCAGTGTCTTTCAGAAGGTTCCATTAGCTGCAGGAACTAGTCCAAGCATTTAATATCTAAATGCAAGTGTAACATATAAATCTTGAGACACAAGAGACTGCAGATGCTGGAAACTGGAGCTAAACAAACTGTTGGAGAAACTCAATGGATCAGGCTACATCTGTGGGGTGAAAAGGAATTGTTGTTGTTTTTCATCGAGAACCTGCATCAGGACTGAGAGTGGGGAGTTAAGATAGTATAAAGAAAAGAGAGGGAAGAGTGAAACAGGATGGGAGATTGGAGGATCGAGGAGAGGTGAAAGTTGATGTGGAGATGGAGCCAGGTGGGGGAAGGGGGAGAGGTGGAATGAGGAGACAGAGGCTGGTGTGGTGAATGGCAACGAGAAATAGAAAAATGCAGATAGGACCAGGTCATAAGGTCATAAGGTCATAAGTGATAGGAGTAGAATTAGTCCATTTAGCCCATCAAGTCTATTCTCCCATTGAATCATGGCTGATTTGTCTCTCCCTCCTAACCCAATTCTCCTGCCTTCTCCCCATAACCTCTGACACCTGTACTAATCAAAAATCTATCTATCTCTTCCTTAAATATATCCACCAACTTGACCTGTACAGCTGCTGTGGCAAAGAATGGATAGACTTGATTTCTCTCTAGAATTTCTCCTCAAGATTGAGAAAGGGATGTCTTTAGAATTACAAAATGCTTAAGGGGTTAGGACAGGCTCTCCCACAGGAAACCATCCTCTCGACATCCAAGTCTATCCAAGCCTTTCACAGCTGTACGGATTTCAATGAGGTTCTTCCTTTCCTCATTCTTCTAAACTCCAGTGAGTACAGGCCCAGAGTTCCGACAGACATTCATCATAGGTTAACTTACTAATTCCAGGTGAGGGGGGAGGGTAAAGGAGAGATAGCTGCTCGAGTGTAAAAAATAGAACCCAAAGGCTGGAATCTGAAATATATCTAACCTGGAAAGGGATTGTTGTTTAGAATTAAACTTTTCTCTTTCAACAGGCTGCAGTGTAACTTGGGCACCTCTTCAAGAATACAACTGAGATAGAAAAATATACATAGTGCTAGAGTAGCTCAGCAGGTCAGGCAACATCCCAGGAGAACATGGATTGGTGAAGTTTGGGGTCAATTTCTAGCATCTGCAGTCTCGAGAGAAGGGTCCCGACCCAAAACATTGCCTATCCATGTTCTCCTGAGAGGCTGCCTGACTCGCTGGGTTACTGCAGCACACTGTGTCTTCATTTGTAAGCCAGCATTTACCGTCCTTGTTTATACAAATGAGATAGTACATCTTAAATGCTTGTACAAAATGTACCTTCTTTGATTAGCAAGCAGACCAGATAAAGCATTGTAAACTGTAAAGACAATTTAATTATTTGTTAATTCTCTTTGTAATAAATAGTCATTGTTCAATGACAACCTTAATTGCTTGGTTAAGAAATTCCATGATAAGGGAAAAAGTTAAATCTACTATCAGAGTGTGTATCTGACAGCAGGCTGCCCAAGAATACCAGCATCATCCCTGACTTGCCTTCTTTTAGTAGTGAGAACACCAGCCTAATGTCAACAAACTGCAGATGCTGGTTTACAAAAAAAGACAGAAAGGTCGAGACGAACTCAGCAGGTTGAGCAGCATCTCTGGAGAACACAGATAGGTGATATTTCTGGTTGGGATCCTTCTTCAGACTAGTGTTGGCTGTGGTGTGGATCTAGCCATTCCCGCATTTCATTCTGCATGCTGGCACAAGCTACTTCTGACAATTATTTTTAAGTTTCTGTCAGTTAAAAATAGTCAGTGTTTTTATATTAAAATGGGACATTCTTGAGCATAAACCAAGCTCCCTCTGTCTCTCCACCCATTTTACTTTTGCCACTTTCATTTCACTGCACATCTCGTATGTGTAAGTGACAAATAAACTTGACTTGACTTGAAGTCTATTATTTTCCCTGGCCCACTGACTTTATTGCTGGGGGCTTTATGGCTTTGCATGTCCCTTTTTAATGTATTTTTTACTGTGTGCTTTATTTTTGGGGGGCACATTTAAAACATAATTATTTTATTTCTGCGGTGTTTCTCAATGCCAGTGGAATTTTAATATGGGCAATATGCTTCTTTTGCCAAGTAAATTTATATGCTCATATTAATATTCTAAATGTGAAGATAGTGTAGGTTTACGAAAGTCTGATCTCTGTGTGACTACCACCAATGCCAATTTGAGTTTTCTGCCACGATTGTCACAAATTTTATTCATTCTTTTTGCCCAATCCTTTGGAGTAAAAGTGGGTGATAAATAGAGCATTACAAAGAAGAAAACCTTGCATTTGCACAGCATGTAACGTGATCTCAGAATATCTGCAAGTACTTTACAAAATGGAGACACAAGGAACTGCAGATGCTGGAATCTGGCATAGAAGACAACTTGCTGGAGGAATTCAACGGGCCAGGCGGCAGCATCTCTGAAGGACATGGATAGATGATATTTTAGTTAATTTACAAAAAATTAACTGCTTTCAAGGAATGGTCACTGACGTGAGATGTTTAGTCTGCTGATTGCACACAACTAGCTCGGAGGGGCCTGTTTCTGTGCTGTACAAGTCTATGTCTCGGTAAGGTTGGAGGTAAGGTTGGAGGCGGTGTCTCTGAACACTCTGTGGGAGTAGGCTTGTCACAAACGTTGTGTCTTTGTCTCTTGCCCTGATATCCCGAACTCGGTACTGAAATACCGAACTTTCAAATAACAAACCTGATGGTGTCAATACTGAGGATATCCTAGCAGTTAAACGCTGGAAACTCCAGAGGCCAGCTGTCAGTTCAGAGGCTGCTCAGTCAAATCTCCCAGTGCCAGGGGAATATTAATTTTAAATAATGGAAAAAAAACAACAAGGTAGTGTGTGTTGTCCTGACACGTGAAGATTAGAAATTCCCCTAAAATGGAGGAAAAGATGTAAAGGATTTCGTAGTTATAAAGTGTGGAAACAGACCCTTTGGGTCAACTTGCCCACACGTCAACCAACATGCCCCGTCTACACTAGTCCCATCTGCCCATGCTTGACACATAACCCTTTAAGCCTATTCTATCCATGTACATGTCCAATATCTCTTAAACTTTATGATTGTACCTGTCTCAATTACCTCCTTCGGCAGCTTGTTCCATGTACCCAACACCCTTTGTGTAAAATAGTTACTCCTCAAGTTCCTATTAAATCGTTCTCTCCTCACCTTAAACCTATGTCCTCTATTTCTTCTTCCCCTACTATAGGTAAAAGACTCTACTTGATACTTCCTGAAAATTGTATCTTCTAGGCACTGGGAATGTTCTTGTCAACTTTGTTTACTCTTTGAGTCATAGAGAGTCATAAAGAGATACAGCATGGAGACAGGCTCTTCAGCTTAACTTGCCCATGCTGACCAATATTCCCCATCTACACTAGTCCTACCTGCCTACATTTGGCCCATATCCCTCTGAACCTATCCTATCCATGTACCTGTCTAAATGTTTCTTAAATGTTATGATAATACCTGCCTCAACAACCTCCTCCACCAGCTCTTTCCATATACCTACCACCCTTTGTGTAAAAAAGTTGCCCATCAGGTTCCTATGAACTCTTTCCCCTTCACCTCATATCATGTCCTCTGGCCTCAGTTCCCCTATTCTGCACAAGACACTCTGTGCATTTACCCAATCTATTCCTTTCATGATCTTGTACACCTCTATAAGATCATCCCTCATCCTCCTGTGCTCTATTTGCATTGCATGCACATGTGACATAAAGAGAAAGCAAAGTGATGGAATACCAGTGCAAGACAGTATGTGGTGGACATTTAATGTCATATGAGGTACAGTGGCATAGCTAGTAGAGCTGTTGCCTCGCAAAGCCTGAGGGCGGCACAGTGGCGCAGAGCTAGAGCGAGAATTGCTGCCTTACTGCGCCAGAGTCTCGGGTTCAATCCTGACCAAGTCAAGTCAAGTCAAGTCAAGTTTATTCGTCACATACACATATGAGATGTGCAGTGAAATGAAAAGTGGCAGTGCTCGTGGACTTTGTGCAAAAGGACAAACACACAAACAACCAAACAAACTACAAACAGAATGGAACAGAATCACATATTCTTTTACATATTAAATATTGTGGGCGGAAAAAGGGAAAAAAAAATGGTTGCTGTCTACGCAGTTTGTATGTTCTCCCTGTGACCACGTGAGTTTTCTTTATTTTTCTTTTTACTTTTTTTATTTTATAAGAAGCAGTTGTACAAGAATAAAACAATCGACATGAGAGTTATGCAATTTTCGTACAGCTTCATTTTTAACATTTTATAAATTGATACATAAATTAAAAAAAAAAGAAAAAAAGGAAAGAATGACGAAAAAGAAGATACAAAAGAGAGAGAAGAAAAGACCACTGAACTACCAAAGAAGTGTGAGAAGAAAAGAGAGAAAGGAAAAAAAACGGAGATATGCCACCCCGTCCTTCCCTCCCCCCCGCTCACCCATCCCAAGCATTGATTTTTAAATTTGTGTTCAACCATTCTGTTGTTGAAGAAATTCAGTGAAAGGGGACCATGTTTTGGAGAATTGGTATACTTTAACAGCCAAAACAAGCCTAATATTTTCTAAATGTAGTTTGTCGAACATCTCAGTAATTCACATCTTCAATGTGGGAACTGTAATCTTTTTCCAGAATTTGAGTATGAGTTTTTTCGCAGTTATTAGGCAGCATGGAGTAAATGAGGTGCTTGAGGAATATAAAGAATTTAAAAAGAATCTTAAGAAAGACATTAGAAAAGCTAAAAGAAGATATGAGGTTGCTTTGACAAGTAAGGTGAAAGTAAATCCAAAGGGTTTCTACAGCTATATTAATAGCAAAAGGATAACGAGGGATAAAGTTGGCCCATTAGAGAGTCAGAGTGGACAGCTATCTGCAGAGCCAAAAGAGATGGGGGAGATATTGAACAATTTATTTTCTTCGGTATTTACCAAGGAGAAGGATATTGAATTATGTGAGGTAAGGGAAACAAGTAGAGTAACTATGGAAACTATGAGGAAGTACTGACGTTTTTGAGAAATATAAAAGTGGATAAGTTTCCAGGTCCGGACAGGATATTCCCTAGGACATTGAGGGAAGTTAGTGTAGAAATAGCAGGGGCTATGACAGAAATATTTCAAATGTCATTAGAAACGGGAATAGTGCCGGAGGATTGGCGTACTGCGCATGTTGTTCCATTGTTTAGAAAGGGGTCTAAGAGTAAACCTAGCAATTATAGACCTGTTAGTTTGACGTCAGTGGTGGGCTAATTAATGGAAAGGATACTTAGAGATAATATATATAAGCATCTGGATAAACAGGGTCTGATTAGGAACAGTCAACATGGATTTGTGCCTGGAAGGTCATGTTTGACTAATCTTCTTGAATTTTTTGACGAGGTTACTCGGGAAATTGATGAGGGTAAAGCAGTGGATGTTGTATATATGGACTTCAGTAAGGCCTTTGACAAGGTTCCTCACAGAAGGTTGGTTAAGAAGGTTCAATGGTTGGGGATTAATGGTGGAGTAGCAAGATGGATTTAACAGTGGCTGAATGGGAGATGCCAGAGAGTAATGATGGATGGTTGTTTGTCAGGTTGGAGGCCAGTGACTAGTGGGGTGCCACAGGGATCTGTGTTGGGTCCACTGTTGTTTGTCATGTACATCAATGATCTGGATGATGGTGTGGTAAATTGGATTAGTAAGTATGCAGATGATACTAAGATAGGTGGGGTTGTGGATAATGAAGTAGATTTTCAAAGTCTACAGAGAGATTTATGCCAGTTGGAAGAGTGGGCTGAAAGATGGCAGATGGAGTTTAATGCTGATAAGTGTGAGGTGCTACATCTTGGCAGGACAAATCAAAATAGGACGTACATGGTAAATGGTAGGGAATTGAAGAATGCAGGTGAACAGAGGGATCTGGGAATAACTGTGCACAGTTCCCTGAAAGTGGAATCTCATGTAGATAGGGTGGTAAATAAAGCTTTTGGTGTGCTGGCCTTTATAAATCAGAGCATTTAGTATAGAAGTTGGGATGTAATGTTAAAATTGTACAAGGCATTGGTGAGGCCAATTTTGGAGTATGGTGTACAATTATGGTCGCCTAATTATAGGAAGGATGCCAACAAAATAGAGAGAGTACAGAGGAGATTTACTAGAACGTTGCCTGGGTTTCAGCAACTAAGTTACAGAGAAAGGTTGAACAAGTTAGGTCTTTATTCTTTGGAGCGCAGAAGGTTAAGGGGGGTCTTTAAAATGATGAGAGGGATAGACAGAGTTGACGTGGATAAGCTTTTCCCACTGAGAGTAGGGAAGATTCAAACAAGGGGACATGACTTGAGAATGAAGGGACAGAAGTTTAGGGGTAACATGAGGGGGAACTTCTTTACTCAGAGAGTGGTGGCATCCAGTGAAGGTGGTGGAGGCAGGTTCATTTTTATCATTTAAAAATAAATTGGATAGTTATATGGACAGGAAAGGAATGGAGGGTTATGGTCTGAATGCAGGTGTATGGGACTAGGGGAGAATATGTGTTTGGCACAGACAAGAAGGGTCGAGATGGCCTGTTTCCGTGCTGTAATTGTTATATGGTTATATGGTTATATGGTAATCAAGGAAGCTTCTTTGAAATATCGTTAACCTTTGACATTCCTAAAGTTATTAGTTTTGTAACTGATTCCAGTTCAATTTTAAATGTTTTAGAGAAGATATCGAATATTCCCACCCAGACGTTTTGTATCTTTATACAGGATGCAAAGGAATTGGTTAAAGTAGCTTCTTGGAGGTGACATTTATCACAGATAGGGGAGACAGTTGGGAAGATCTTATTCAATTTAGTCTTGGAATAGTATAGCTATGCAGTATTTAGAATTGTATCATGGAATGCCTGACATTGAGAGAGCAGTAATGTAGGCTTTCCTCCCATATATTTTTTGAAATTGATAAACCCAACTGTGGGTTTTGTAGTGATAAATGAAGTTTGTAATAATAGTCAATGTTTTTGAAAAAACTATTGGGGAGATATATCAGTATCGATTGAAATAAATATAGGAGTTGTGGAAGGAAGATCATCTTTATGGCATTTACTCTACCTATAAGGGAAATAGGGAGTGTTTTCCAGAATTGAATGTGGGCATTTAGTTTAGTAATTAGTGGTGGGAAATTTGTTTTAAATAGAGAGGTGAATTTTCTAGTCACGTAAATGCCGAGATATCTAAATTTTTCGGTAACAATTCTGAAAGGAAATTTTTGGAGTTGAGAAGGATCTTGAGCTTTTATTGGCATCATTTCACTTTTATTCCAATTTATTCCATAACCTGAAAAGGCACCAAATTGTTCTATAACGTTTAATACATTTGTGATACTAACTTGAGAATTAGTAATGTATAAAAGTACATCATCTGCGTATAACAAAATCTTGTTGCTGGTATATTTAGTGTTAGATCCATGAATAACCAAATGTACTCTAATACTCTCTGCAAGGGGTTCTATGGCTAAAGCAAATAACATTGGTGAAAGGCGCATCCTTGTCTGTTACCTCTGGATAAGTGAAATTTAGGTGAAATAATTTTGATTGTCAGTATTCTGGCTGTCGGATTATTATATAACAGCTTCACCCATGAAACTAAGTTTTCTCCTAATTGGAATTTTTCCAACTGTAAAAAGATAAGCCCATTCCACTTGGTTGAAAACTTTTTCTACGTCTAGAGAGATAATTGTTAAATCTTCGTTTGTCGTTCTGTGCGAGTATATTATATTAAACCAACGTCTCAAATTATAAAACAAATGTCGATTAGGTATAAACCCAGTTTGATCGGATGTATTAATTTACTAATAAACAGGCTTATCTGCGTGCCAAAGTCTTGGCTGTATTTAAAAGAGCTATTGCCCTATATGATCCAGGCTCTTCAAGATTTTTACCTTTTTTGGGATCAGTGTATTTGGCAAGGGATTGTGGTAAAGTCTGTTCTTTAAAAGCTTGAATATAAAGGGCTCGTAAGCTTGGGGAAATTGAATAATTGAATTTTTTGTAAAATTCATTACTAAACCCGTCCGGGCCTAGCGTTTTTCCACTTTTCAGTGATTTACTAGTCTCTACAATGCCTTTTGTTGTTATCCCAGCACCTAATTCAACTCGTTCCTCCTCATTAAGGGATGGGAGGTTGCAATTTGCAAGAAAACTTTTCATCTTTGCAGGGTCGGCTGTTGTTTTTGATGAGTATAGTGTTTGATAGAATTTTAAGAATCTTTCATTAATATCTTTAGGCAGTGTGAGCAACTCTCCTTTTTCTGATCTAATTTTTTGAATAGTATGGTCTTTCTCTGATTTGCGGAGTTGGCGTGCAAGAAGTTTGTGTTGTTTGTGTGGTTTGTCACCAAGTTTTTTTGCTGAGTATATTGAATATCCTAATAATTTTTGCAGAAAGGATCTGATTTAATTTAAATTTTAATGCGGCTATCTTATTATGTTTTGCAGTGGTTGGGTCAGTCGCATTTTCTAAGTCAAGCTGTTTAATCTGTTTTTCTAGTTCCAATTGTTCTGTCTATTTTTCTTGTTTTGAAAAGTTTGGTTCAAGATAATACAGCCTCTGATAACGGCCTTGGAAGATTCCCACAATAATGCTGCAGAGATACTGGGTGTATCGTTTGTCTCGAAGAATATTTTCATCTGTAGCTTCAGATAGTCACAACAACTTGGCTCAGTTTGTATTTGTGGGTTGAATCTCCAGAACACTTTTTTATTATACATTCCTTCTAATTTTAAGGACAATGGTGCGAAATGATATTATTATGATATTTGGGGTTATAGGTGAAAGGGATAAGTTTTGCATCCACCAGGAAATAATCAATTTGTGTATTTGTTTTGTGAACACCTGAATAAAAGGAGTATTCTTGTCCGGATGGGTTGGCAATCCTCCATACGTCGGTTTTTATATAGGCATTTAAAATTCACTCGATTTTGATTTTGAAATACTTTTCCTTTGATGTGAAGATTTATCCAAATATTGATCTAGTACACAATTTAGGTATGCAGCAATTATCAGATTCTGCTGGCAGGAGCCTGAGATTATATTAAATATTTTATTAAAGAATTGTGGATTATCAAAATTAGGAACATAAATGTTCACCATAGTTAGTGGGGTTGAGTGTAGTTCCCCGGATATTATAATGTACCTGCCTTCCTTATTGGCTATTGTGGATTTGTGTTTGAATGGGAAACCTTTGCGAATTAGGATTGCAGTTCCTCTTGCTTTGGAAGAAAAAATAGAATTATATAATTGACCAATCCAGCTACCCTTCAGCCTATTGTGAGCTCCGTTTTTGAGATGCGTCTACTGTAAAAATATTATATCAGTATTAATAGATTTTAAATGGGATAGTATTTTGTCCCTTTTATTTGGCTCGTTAACGCCCCTAACGTTCCAACTACAATATGTAATTCCTCCAATTTTCCTAGCAACGTCGTCTTGCATTTTAAATCTTACATGGTTTCCTTTGATTCAAATGGCCCAACACAATATTTGAAATGATTCCTTTAATTGCTGGGTGGGTGAGCTCTGTCCCATTTTCCCCTATCCCCCAGAGATATCTCCTAGAAAAATGTGCATTTTCTCCTTGTGCTCTATTTTCCTCCTACATTCCAAAGACGTGTGGTTTTGCATGTTAATTGGCCTCTGTAAATTGTTCATAGTTTGTAGGATCAAAATTGATGTACAGATAATCATTGGTCGATGTGGTTATGGTGGGTTGAAGGGTCTGTTTCCACACGGTAGCTCTAAAGTTAAAATATAAATAAATGTACTTTTTTTTGCAAGGGGCACAGAATATAAAAGAAGGGGAATTTTGACACTCTCGACACCACACGTCGATTACTGTGTACAGTTTTGATCTCCATATATAAAGAAGGATCCACTTGCATCACAGGCAGTACAGAGAAGCACTTTCCCTTGCAACTGCAGGAAATGCTACACTTATCGCTTTACCTCCCCCCTTGACTCCATTCAAGGACACAAGCAGTTTTCCCAGGTACGGCAGAGGTTCACCTGCACCTCCTCCAACCTCATTTATTGCATCTGCTGCTCTAGATGTCAGTTGCTCTACATCAGTGAGACCAAGCGTAGGCTTGGCGATCGCTTCGCCGAACACCTCCGCTCAGTTTGCAATAACCAACCTGATCTCCCGGTGGCTCAGCACTTCAACTCCCCCTCCCATTCTGAATCCGACCTTTCTGTCCTGGGCCTCCTCCATGGCCAAAGTGAGGACCACCGTAAATTGGAGGAGCATCACCTCATATTTTGCTTGGGCAGTTTGCACCCCAGTGATATGAACATTGACTTCTCTAATTTCAGGTAGTCCCTACTGCCTCCTCCCCTTCTCAGCTCTCCCTCAGCCCTCTTCCTTACTTCCTCCCGCTCCCCCCCCCCACCCCCCACCCTCACATCAGTCTGAAGAAGGGTTTCGACCCGAAACGTTGCCTATTTCCTTCGCTCCGTAGATGTTGCCTCACCCGCTGAGTTTCTCCAGCATTTTTGTCTACCCCAGAGAAGCTTCACTAGGGTTATTCATGTGATATTGAAGTTTTGTTTAGTTTAGTTTAGTGATACAGTACGGAAACAGGCCTTTTGGCCCATCGAGTCCGCACTGTCCACAGTTCCCCGCACACTATCCTACACATATTGGGGACACTTTACAATTTTACCAAGCCAATTAGCCTATAAACCTTTGCAGTCTTTGGACTGGGAGAAAATCTGAGCTCCCGCTGTGCCACCATAATGCATGACGAAAAATTAAGCTGGTTGGTCACACTTAATGGTGTCGAGAAGAAGTCAAGTCATGTCAAGAGAGTTTATTGTGATGTCCCAGATAGGCCAATGAAATTCTTGCTTTGAGAATGAGAAAAATGTAAGATATTGATTGGACTGACAGGATGCCAAGTGGAATCAACCCATAATGGTTGAAAGGTTCACCAGACTGATTCCTGGAATGTCAGGACTGTCTTATGAAGAAAGACTGGATAGACTTGGTTTATACTCTCTAGAATTTAGGAGATTGAGAGGGGATCTTATAGAAACTTACAAAATTCTTAAGGGGTTGGACAGGCTAGATGCAGGAAGATTGTTCCCGATGTTGGGGAAGTCCAGGACAAGGGGTCACAGCTTAAGGATAAGGGGGAAATCCTTTAAAACCGAGATGAGGAGAACTTTTTTCACACAGAGAGTGGTGAATCTCTGGAACTCTCTGCCACAGAGGGTAGTTGAGGCCAGTTCATTGGCTATATTTAAGAGGGAGTTAGATGTGGCCCTTGTGGCCAAGGGGATCAGAGGGTATGGAGAGAAGGCAGGTACGGGATACTGAGTTGGATGATCAGCCATGATCATATTAAATGGCGGTGCAGGCTCGAAGGGCCGAATGGCCTACTCCTGCACCTAATTTCTATGTTTCTATGTTTCTATAATTAGATTACTCAGAAGGAGATGGCTTTGTTCCAAAATAAAGAGTCATTTATTTAAGATGGAGATTAGTTGCATTTCCTCTCTTTGGGATTCTCTAAAATTCTCTCAGATGGTTGCAGATGGGATCGTTGAATATACTGTGTGCATGAGGGTGGAAGACAGATATTAAAATCCAGGGAAATCAAAGAGTATGGTGGAAAACGTGTGGAGGCCAGGATGAATCAGTTGTGATTTTCTTGAATGGTGTTGGCCACATCACGTGAAGATGTTCTTTAAATGTTCTTTTAGTTTTTGTTTGAGTTTTGTTTATTGTCACGTGTACCGAGAATAATATGATAATAATGTTTTTGCGTGCTAACCAGTCAGTAGAAAGACAATACATGATTACAATCGATCCATTTCTTGTGTTTAGATACATGATACATGATAAGGGAATAACGTTTAGTGCAAGGTAAAGCCAGCAAAGTCCGATTAAGATCAAAGCACAGTGAAAGTGTGCTTACTCGATTTGAATGAAATAGTGACCCTGTTTTTATTAATATTATTATTATTATTTATGTGATTATGTGCACACACGCAAACCCAATTTACTCAAGCATTCCATAATTTTAAAGTTTATTCTCAATCTTTCCATTTTGAGTATCAAGATCCAGTAGGCTGTTTTCTTAAGGTTTGTGACTAGTCATAGAGTGATACAGTGTGAAAATTGGCCCTTCAGCCCAACTTGCCCACATGTCTCAGCTACACTAATCCCACCTGCTTGCGCTTTGTCCATATCCCTTCAAACCTGTCCTATCCATGTGCCTGTGAAACTGTTTCTCAAACGATGGGATAGTCCCAGCCTCAACTACCTCCTCTGGCAGCTTTGACTAGTTTTGTGCTCAATCTCTTTCCAATAATTGGGAAGATACAAACTAGATCCAGCACCTCCAGATAGGGTCTTATCTAGGCTGATGCAGTTTTAGAAAGCTATTTTGTTTTGTTGTTTGCTCTGCAATTCAATATTCTGTTTATTCTCACAATAGCATGATAAACACACTGTTTTTATTTTGTGGTGACCAGTCAACTGAAACTCTTTTCTTTTTTCTGCTGTTATTTTAAATATTTCCATTTACCACATAAACAACATTGAATTTCCTCTGCAAAACTTAACCTGCAATCCATTCTCATCTTTTAGAATTTTTCAAAGCTGCATAACTTTTCCTTTGTTTAAGAAGGAACTGCAGATGCTGGGAAAATTGAAGGTAGACAGAAATGTTGAAACTAAGCGGGTGAGGCAGCATCTTTTCCTTTCTTGTTCATTTAGACTGTGAACCAAGTTCACATAATCATTATATCAGAACAAAAATTAATTACTCTACAGGATAGGAGGAATGGCACACAGGCTAAAACTGACTAAAAATTCCTGTTAATAATAAAATAATTTGATTATTTCATTAGATTTTATAAAAGGCTAGCAAAAAATGAAGAAATAATTTGAATAATTTAATAATTGGAACACTTTGAAATACTGATGAAAAGGAATTCCAAACACTCAAAATCTTTGTGGGATACCTGATAATTATTGGCCATTAGGTTATTTATATATTTGCCAGTTAAGTAACTAAATTGCCTCAAATATCCATTTAAGTACTAAATCACACCAGATGTCAATTGAAATAATTATGCTTAGATTTTACTTAGATTTTATTAAACTACTGAAGAAAACCTGAAGAAATACACGTCACCTTAATGTGAAATTCTACTTGCATAATTTTTAACAATATTAGGATGAAAATGTACAAAGTATAAGTTTGCAGATGACACAAAATAGGTGATACCGTAGTCGGTGAAGTTTTTGTGCTCAGTTTTGGTCATCCTACAATTAAAATGCCATTAAGTTGGAAAGTGTGCAGAGAAGATTTAGGAAGATGGAAGTTATCATGACTCGAAGGCCTGATCTCTTGAGTGGGCTAAGACTTTATTCCATATAGCGCAGGAGGATGAAGGATGATCTTATGGCTATGTATAAAATCGTGAGGATCAGAAAGGGGCAATGCCAAGAATATTTTCCTGTGGTTTAGGAATCAAGAACTGGAAGACATAGGTTTAATGTGAGAGGAGAAAGTTTGAATATCAACAATAGACAATAAACACTAGGTGCAGGAGTAGGCCATTCGGCCCTTCGAGCCAGCACCGCCATTCAATGTGATCATGGCTGATCATCCCCAATCAGTACCCCGTTCCTGCCTTCTCCCCATATCCCCTAACTCCGCTATTTTTAAGAATAGAATAGAATAGAATAGTTTCTTTATTGTCATTGTAACATGAACCATGTACAACAACATTTAAAAATGTCAGCCAGTCAGTGCACCATTCAAACATTTCTAAAAGCTAACGATACATACAAGTTAAAATATTTAAAAAAAGATAAACAACTAAAATAAATATCATGAAAATAGCACGCATAAACACCCAACCCTGCATCCTTCTGTCGGTTTCACAGTTACCACAGTCCCTTAGTATGTATCGCCCCTGCGTTCCTTGGCGGCTACATTTAGTGCCTTTATAGCAGTGGGGTAAAAACTGTTTTTAAGACTGTTTGTCATTGTCCTTGTAGATCTGTACCGTCTGCCTGATGGCAACAGTTCAAACAGGGAGTAGCCGGGGTGGGAAATGTCCTTTATAATACTCTGGGATTTTTTGATGCAGCGGGAACTGTGTAAGTCCTCCAAGGTAAGGAGAGGGCAGCCGACAATCCTCTGGGCGTTGTCAATGGCCATCTGGAGCGCTTTCCTCTGAGCCGCTGTGCAGCTGGTGTACCATACGCATACACAGTATGTTAGGATGCTCTCAATGGAGCACCGATAAAAGGACAGCAGCAGTCTCTGAGTGATGTTATTCTTCCTGAGCACCCTCAGGAAGTGCAGTCTCTGCTGGACCTTTTTCAGCAGCGCAGAGGTGTTCACACTCCACGTCAGGTCCTCCTCAATATGGATTCCCAGGAAGCGGAAATCCGCCACCCTCTCCACACAGTCCCCTCTGATAATTAATGGTACCATGTCCGTTTTTATTCTTCCTGAAGTCTATTATTATCTCCTTGGTTTTTAAGGTGTTGAGGAGCAGGTTATTTTCTCCACACCACACTGTCAGCTGCTCCGCCTCATCCCGGTAGGCGTACTCGTCTTAAGTTTAAGAGCCCTATCTAGCTCTCTCTTGAAAGCATCCAGAGAACCTGCCTCCACCACCCTCTGAGGTAGAGAATTCCACAGACTCACCACTCTCTGTGAGAAAAAGTTCCTTGTCTCCGTTCAACATGGCTTACTCCTTATTCTTAAACTGTGGCCCCTGGTTCTGGACTCCCCCAACATCGGGAACATGTTTCCTGCCTCTAGCATGACCAAACCCTTAACAATCCTATATGTTTCAATGAGATGCCCTCTCATCCTTCTAAACTCCAGAGTGTACAAGCCCAGCCGCTCCATTCTCTCAGCATATGACAGTTCCCTCAATAGCAAGAATGTCCTTCCTCAAATTAGGGGACCAAAATTGCACACAATACTCCAGGTGTGGTCTCACAAGGGCTCTGTACAACTGCAGAAGGACCTCTTTGCTCCTATTCATAGGATGTCCTGAGGGACATCACATTCATTCAGAGGGTGTTGGGTATATGGAACAATCTGCCAGAGGAAGTAGTTGAGGCAGGTACAATGACAAGAATTAAAAGATATTTGGACAGGGCCATGGATAGAAAGGGTTTAGAGCAGTGGTTCCCAACCTTTTTCACCCCGTTAACCCCTGACAACATTTCGAAAGTAAATGTACCCCCACCCTGTTTTGTTGAATAGAAAATAGATAATGAAAAATAGGTGCAGGAGGAAGCCATTCAGCCCCTCGAGCCCACACTGCCATTCAATGTAATTTGAGTTTACATTTCTACCATAATAAAGCAACCGACAAAGGGGAAATTTTAAAATACTGTTTTTTAACAAATCCAGAATCAATTTAACCCCTGGGTAGGTGAAATTTACCCCCTGGTTTGCCCCAGGTTTTACCCCAATTTACCCCAGGTTGGGAACCCTTGGTTTAGAGGAATATGAGCCAAGTGTGAACAAATGGAGCTAGTTTAGATGGGCATGTAAGTTGGCCTCGACGAGTTGTGCAAAAGGGTATGTTTATCTACTGTATTGCTCTAATATTTTTCTGAGGGCAGAACTATGTAGGCACTTTCAATTCAGAAGCTGTTTAACGAATATTTAATATTTCTTTGAAGTTTAGGACATTCAAATATGGGTTTAATTATGTGCTGTCCTCATAGATTATATGGTGTGCTTGCAAAGAAAATGGCACAACTCTTCCATTTCATAACTTTTGTTTTCTGTTTCCTATTTGTGTGAATAAATGAAAATTATCTGCAGTTCCTTTTCGACGGTGTTTCAAGGGAAACGTTTAGCCTCTTTCAATTCTACTCCAAAACTTTAAAAGACTTTCTGAACTTTAAGATAAATTCATATGTTTGATTTTTTTTGTTATTTAGCAAAGCCGATGTAATTGTAATCATCTAATCAGAAAATTATTGCATATTAGATAGAAAATATTCTGTTCCGTGAGATATTTTCTTGGTTAAAAATGAGGGAGGTGATTTCTCTCCTCTTTATTAAAGGCCAGATATCCGCTTAATAGAAAGGAAATCACATGACGGACAGGGCTTTTTAATGCTGGTTGCCTGATGATCCTCATTTTCCAGTGGATGATGATTTAGGCGAGGCAGATTTCCCACAGGCAAATCAGACTCACGACCACAGGCGCCATTTTTGTCTCAGCATGTAATTATTACTATTTCCTTAATCCACTTAGATATCACGGGCGGCACAATTCTAGAGAAGACAATTTCCAATAACATTGTAAATAAACTGCAACTTTTCTCAGGCAGATGTTGCCAAGCTTCGGGAGATGCTTTTATTGTAGGCAGGCTGAGGCATTGGTGGGGCAGTGCACCAACCTCCCTTGAACACTGGTCCTATCCTAGAGTCCATCATTTCCCTTTTATCCCCCCCTCTCCTTTCTTCCCGTCCTCTTCCAGCTATATCCAGCTAGTAAACTTACTCAATTAAAAAAAAGCAGTCTTAAAAAGGGTTCCGACTTGAAATATTACCTATCCACATTCTCCAGGGATGCTGCCTGACCTGCTGAGTTACTCCAGCATTTTGTGTCTATTTTTACCAAACAAATTCCCTGCCATTCATAGAACCAGCATGATTTTCACCCCACCGTTAGATATTAACACATACAGTCAGCATAGAAACAAGTCCATCGGCTGACCAAGTCCTTGCCCACCATTTATATTTTCATCTATAATAATCATATTTGTCATGGCCTTCCACATTGAATAAACTGACATTAATATGTGAGGTGTCCCTGTCCTCTTCTGCCAAATACATTTGGCCTCTTTCTGCATCAAAAGGATAAGCTTTAACAGATGTAGAATTTTAATTCATGAGGAACACAGAGGAACTGATTAAGGCACTGGTTTGAGCTGAATGACAGTAGATGGTTCCTTCCAGCACTTCCCTAACTTCTAGCTGGGTACCAATGTCAGGAGAAGGCCTGGATATTTTACACCTGGGAGTATACTGATGCCATTCCTTTAATTAGTTTAGTTTAGTTTATTAACAATTTAGTTTATTGGTAAGGGTGTAACTTAGTAACTTATTATTTAGTTTATTGATTTGTACGTGTCAATGGTTAAGGGGAGAAGGCAGGAGAATGGGGTTGAGAGGGAAATGTAGATCAGCCATGGTTGAATGGCGGAGTAGACTTGATGGGTCGAATGGCCTAATTTGGCTTCTATCACTTATGACCTTATGAACTTTATTATTTTCACATGCACCGGGTTACAGTAAAAAGCTTTTGTTTGTTTCCATTCACAGCAAAAACTATACATGAATACTATCAAATCATCCACAACGCACAGATAAAGGATAAAGGTGCAAGATAGAACATTGGAGTCCAATGAAGTCCAATTAAAGATAGTTCAAAGGTCGCCAATGAGGTAGATGGAAGGTCAGGATTGCACTCCAGCTGATGAGAGGACTGTTCATTTGCCTGATAACAGCTGGGAAGAAACAGTTCCTGAACCTTCAGGCATGCTTTTTCAAACTTCTTATCCCTTCCTTACCTGATGGAAGAGGGTGTAACATGAGAGATGGGATTAACTGGGGTGAGATTGGTCCTTGATTATGCTTTAATGAGGCTGCGTAAAGTGTAGATGGAGTCAATGGAAGGGAGGCTGGTTTGTGTGATGGTCTGGGCTACGTCCACAATTCTCTGCAATTCCTCGTGGTTTTGGATGGAGCCGTTCCCAAACCAGGTTGTGATGCATCGCAATAAAATGCATTCTACAGTGTATCTGTAGAAGTTGGTGAGAGTTGTTGGTGGCATGCTGAACTTTCTAAGCCTTCTAAGAAACTAGAGGAGTTGGTGTGCTTTCTTGGCTATAGCTTTGATGTGGCTGATCCAGGACAAATTTGCGGTGATATTTATTCCTGGGAACTTGGACGTTTCGACCATCTCCACTTCGGTGCCATAAATGTTGAGGTTATTACCACTGTGGAAAGATGCAAATGCAGGTAATATTTTATATTTTACATATTAATGTAGAAACATAGAAACATAGAAATTAGGTGCAGGAGTAGGCCATTCGGCCCTTCGAGCCTGCACCGCCATTCAATATGATCATGGCTGATCATCCAACTCAGTATCCCGTACCTGCCTTCTCTTCATACCCCCGATTCCCTTAGCCACAAGGGCCACATCTAACTCCCTCTTAAATATAGCCAATGAACTGGCCTCAAGTACCCTCTGTGGCAGAGAGTTCCAGAGATTCACCACTCTCTGTGTGAAAAAAGTTCTTCTCATCTGGGGAGAATGCAGGAGAATGAAGTTGAGAGGGAAAGATGGATCAACCATGATTGAATGGCGGAATGGATTTTTTGATGGGCCGAATGGCCTAATTCTGCTCCTATAACATGAACATAAATAGGCCCTAGGGCTCACAATGTCGGTCAGACATGATGCCAAGTTAAACTCATCTCCTCTGCCTGCAAGTGATCCATTTTCCCCCTATCTAAAAGCCTCTTAGCCATAGACAACCCATGTAAAAAAGTGCCCCCACACATCTGGGGAGAATGCAGAGAATTCCAGGGCTTATTTTACAGTGGACGGGGCAAAGTTCAATGAGGAAGTGCAGCGTAGGTTCACCAGGTTAGTTCCCGGGATGGCGGGACTGACATATGTAGAAGGAATGGGTCAACTGGGCTTGTATTCGCTGGAATTTAGAAGGATGAGAGGGTATCTTACAGAAACATATAAAATTCTTAGGCAATTAGACAGGATAGATGTAGGACAAATGTTCCCGATGTTGGGGGAGTGCAGAACCAGCGGTCACAGTTTAAGAATAAGGGGTAGGCCATTGTGGTTCACCAGGTTAGTTTCCGGGATGGTGGGACTGACAAATGATGAAAGAATAGGTCAACTGGGCTATTCACTGGAATTTAGAAGGATGTGAGGGGATCTTATAGAAACAACTAAAATTCTTAAGAGATTGGACAGGCTAGATGCAGAAAAAGTGTTCCCATGTTGGGGGAGTCCAGAACCACGGGTGGTCATGATGGCACAGCGGTAGAGTTGCTGCCTTACAGCGAATGCAGCACCAGACACCCAGGTTCGATCCCGACTATGAGTGCTGTCTGTACGGAGTTTGTACGTTCTCCCTGTGATCTGAATGGGTTTTCTCCGAGATCTTTGGTTTCCTCCCACACTCCAAAGATGTACAGGTTTGTAGGTTAATTGGCTTGGTAAATGTAAAAATTGTCCCTAGTTGGTGTGTAGAATAGTGTTAATGTGCGGGGATCGCTGGTCGGCACAGACCTGGTGGGCTGAAGGGCTTGTTTACCTGCTGTACCTCTAAACTAAACCAGGGGGTCACAGTTTAAGAATAAGGGACTGAGACGAGGAAAAACGTTTTCACCCAATGAGTTGTGAACCTGTGGAATTCTCTGTCACAGAAGGCAGTGGAGGCCAATTCACTCAATATTTTCATAGAGAGTTAGATATAGCTCTTGGCGGCAACGGAATCAAGGGATATGGGGAAAAATCTGGAATGGGGTACTGATTTTGGATGATCAGCCATGATCATATTGAATGGTGATGCTGGCTCTAAGGGCCAAATGGCCTACTCTTGCACCTATTTTCTATGTTTTTATATTTCTATCTCCTTCAAACTTTGCTCTCTCACCTTAAAACTATCACTCCAGAAGTTGATATTTCCATCCTGGGTGAAAGGTTCTGACTGAAAGGTTCCGACTGTCTCTCCTACCCATGCCTTATAATTTTATATACTTTGATCAGTCATTTTGTTTTCAATTTTTTTTATTTTCTTTTGGAATTGTAATATTTAAATGTTTACTTGAACAATGTTTTAATATTTCAGACTTTTAGAACATTTAAAAGGCAGCTCAGAGAGTACAGCTATAGCACAGTTGTCAAATCACCAAATGTACTCCAGCACCCAGGGTTAATAATTTATGAGCATCAATTCAAATCACAAATGGTAGAGGTGAAATTTACTTTACATATACCGAGGTACAGTGAAAAGATTTTGGTGCATGCTCACCAGTTAGCAGAAAGACTATACATAATTACAATTCGAGCTATCCACAGTGTACAGATACATGATAAAGGGAATAACATTTAGTGCAACTTATCTTCATTTGATAACCTGAAATTTAAATGAATACAGTTTTTCTTAGTAATGTGACAATGAAAGTACTTGATTGCCATTAAATACGCATTTGGTTCTTAGACATCAATGTGGTTGTTTCTTAAACGGGTTCTGCTATTCAGTTCAAGGGCAATTAGCGATGGTCAATAACCGTCGGTCTTGCCAATGATGACCAAAAAAATGAATATTTCATCAAAGAAAACCTCAGGATATAGATGGTCACACCTGGAAAACTGTGCAAAGTTACCTGTCTTCTGTTTTCTCCTCGTATTTAATTTCTTATATTAACATTGGAGACAGTCCAGAAATGTTTTGGCTATGCTCATTTCTGAAATTTGAGGTTTGTTCTATCGCAAACGTCTGAACTTTTGTGTACTTTGAAGCTTAGAAGAATAAGGGGTGATCTTACTGAAATATATAATATTCCAAAGGAGTATGCTAAGGTAGATTCTGAGGTAGAAGTAGGAACAAGCAACTGCAGATGATGGTTTACACCAAAGATGGACAACAAGTGCTGGAGTAACTCATCGGGTCAAAGGCAGCATTTCTGGAGAAAAAGGATAGGTGACATTTCGGCCGGGACCCTTCTTCAGATTGACTCGGGTACCACCTGACCTACTGAATTACTCCACCACTTGTGTCTGTCTTAGATACTGAGATGTTTGCAATAGTGGATGAGTCTCTACAGGGGAACATGAATACAAGATAATACAAGATCGCTATTCAAAACTGAGGTGCAGAATTATCAGGCAAAAGTCCAGCCAAGTCAGAGGTGATTTCATAAAACATTTCTTCGCAGCTTAACCCTATCTGCCCAATAGACATGGGGGACAATGGAAAAATGATGGATAGATGTTAGTAAAATAAATTGAAGGACGTAGAACCAAAGCCAAGTGTGTTGAGATAAAACTGCCCCCCATTGTAAATAAATTGTGGGTCAGGTATGCAAGGGGTCGAGGGGCGTACTCTAGGATGTAATGTAGAAATATAGAAATTAGGTGCAGGAGTAGGACATTCGGCCCTTCGAGCCTGCACCGCAATTCAATATGATCATGGCTGATCATCCAAATCAGTATCCTGTACCTGCCTTCTCTCCATACCCTCTGATCCCCTTAGCCACAAGGGCCACATCTAACTCCCTCTTAAATATAGCCAATTTTAACTGGCCTCAACTACCTTCTGTGGCAGAGAATTCCAGAGATTCACCACTCTCTGTGTGAAAAATGTTTTTCTCATCTTGGTGCTAAAAGATTCCCCCCTTATCCTTAAACTGTGACCTCTTGTTCTGGACTTCCCCAACATCGGGAACAATCTTCCTGCATCTAGCCTGTCCAACCACTTAAGAATTTTGTATGTTTCCATAAGATCCCCCCTCAATCTTCTAAATTCTAGCGAGTACAAGCCTAGTCTATCCAGTCTTTCTTCATATGAAAGTCCTGACAACCCAGGAATCAGTCTGGTGAACCTTCTCTGTACTCCTCTATGGCGAGAATGTCTTTCCTCAGATTAGGAGACCAAAACTGTATGCAATACTCCAGGTGTGGTCTCATCAAGACCCTGTACAACTGCAGTAGAACCTCCCTGCTCCTATACTCAAATCATTTTGCTATGAATGCTAACATACCATTCGCTTTCTTCACTGCCTGCTGCACCTGCATGCCTACTTGCAATGACTAGTGTACCATGACACCCAGGTCTTGTTGCATCTCCCCTTTTCCTAATCGGCCACCATTCAGATAATAGTCTACTTTCCTGTTTTTGCCACCAAAGTGGATAACCTCACATGTTTCCACATTATACTGCATTTGCCATGCATTTGCCCACTCACCCAGCCTATCCAAATCACCTTGCAGCCTCCTAGCATCCTCCTCACAGCTAACACTGGCCCCCAGCTTCGTGTCATCCGCAAACTTGGAGATGTTGCATTCAATTCCCTCATCCATATCATTAATATATATTGTAAATAGCTGGGGTCCCAGTACTGAGCCTTGTGGTACCCCACTAGTCACTGCCTGCCATTCTGAAAAGGACCCGTTTACTCCTACTCTTTGCTTCCTTTCTGCCAGCCAGTTCTCTATCCACATCCATACTGAACCCCCAATACCGTGTGCTTTAAGTTTGTATACTAATCTGTAAGTTAATTGGCCTCAATAATTTCCTCGTGGGTAGGGAATGGATGAGAAAGTGGGATAAAATAGAACTAGTGTGAATCAGTGATCAATTATTGGCATGGACGGCAGGCCGAAGGACCTATTTCCATGCTGTATCTCAAAACTAAAAATAGGAATCTATGACTACGACTCGGAATTGAACCCATGATCATCCCAAGTCTATTAAATATTCATTGCAGAAACAGACAGCTTTTATAGCAGATTGTAAAAAGTGGTTAACACTGCCCAGTTTGTTTATATATATATATATATATCTCTAAAGGTCTAATCTTATACACTTCCTGTCTGCGCTGTATATTAACTTTAGAAAGAAACGCTACCATATATCGCTATGATTTTTGGTCATACTCACAGTCCTCCTCCGCTGAGCAAGCTCTGAGGGTTTTTCCGATTGATGAAAGATATGAGTGTTTAAAAATCAGCTGATTAGTCCTCTCGCCTGTCAATCACCACAATTACGGTAACGCCCCTACCGGGGGGGGGGGGGGGGGGGGGGGGGGGGGACTATAAAACCCTGGATGCCTGGATGTGAGTAAGTCACTCTCGAAGATCGTGAAGGAGAGGCCACAACTGTCATTCTAAGCTGTGAATCAACTGAAGTGTGAGTCTGTAGCATATTTGCAATACATGATTTGTTAGCCCTTAACAACAATGCAATGAGTTGTTTGGCTATTTGGTGGCCTGCACTCTGCTTGAAATGCTATGCCATTGAATGCGGTGGCCTGCACTCTGCCTGAAATGCTATGCAATTGAATGCGGTGGCCTGCACTCTGCCAGAAATGATATGCCATTGAATGCGTTGGCCTGCACTGTGCCTGTAATGCTATGCCATTGAATGCGGTGGCCTGCGATCTGCCTGAAATACTATGCAATTGAATGCGGTGGCAGGCACTCTGCCTGAAATGCTATGGAATTTAATTCAATTCAAAAGGGACCCGTTAATCCCTGCACTCTGTTTCCTGTCTGCCAACCACTTCTCTATCCATGTCAGCACTCTACTCCCAATACCATGTGCCCTAAGTTTGCCCACTAATCTCCTATGTGGCACCTTATCAAATGCTTTCTGAAAGTCCAGGTACACTACATCCACTGGCTCTCCCTTGTCCATTTTCCGAGTTACATCTTAAAAAAATTCCAGAAGATTAGTCAAGCATGGTTTCCCCTTCGTAAATCCATGCTGACTCGGACCGATCCTCTTACTGCTATCCAAATGTACGGCTATCTCATCTTTTATAATTGACTCCAGCATCTTCCCCACCACCGATGTCAGGCTAACTGGTCTATAATTCCCCGTTTTCTCTCTCCCGCATTTTTTTAAATCTGGGATAACATTAGCTACCCTCCATTCCACAAGAACTGATCCTGAGTCTATAGAAAATTGGAAAATGATCACCAATGCTTCCACGATTTCTAGAGCCACTTCCTTAAGTACCCTGGGATGCAGACCATCAGGCCCTGGAGAATTATCAGCCTTCAAAAGACAATATCCAATAGGTGCATGAGTAGGCCATTTGGCCCTTCGAGCCAGCACCGCCATTCAATGTGATCATGGCTGAACATCCCCAATCAGTACCCCATTCTTGCCTTCTCCCCTTATCCCCTGATTCCGCTATTTTTAAGAGCCCTATCAAGCTCTCTCTTGAAAGCATCCAGAGAACCTGCCTCCACCGCCCTCTGAGGCAGAGAATTCCACAGACTCACCACTCTCTGTGAGAAAAAGTGTTTCCTCGTCTCTGTTCTAAATAGCTTACTCCTTATTCTTAAACTGTGGCACTTGAATATGCAGGGAATGGATCTATATGGATTATGTGCAGGTAGATAAGTGATGGTCTTAGCATTGTGTTGGGCACAGACATTGTGGGCCAGAGGGCCTGTACAAATATCAATTCCCTCAGCCATGTTTGGGGTCAACAGAGTTTGTTTTGTCATCTCCAGTTATCATCTTTAGCTCTGCCCTTGGGGCATCAGAGCATTGACCCTGTAATTTATTTTGTAGCTAAAACGTTTCACGGGTTAACAGAAATAAACAACGACCCTTGAGAAAAGGAGTTCCAGTTTCTAAGTGCACATCCAAACTCAATTAAAAGTGAAAATCACCTCTCTAATCTGCACTCTCTTGGATCTATTTGTTTTACCTGTCTTTTTGATTAAAACAACATTGGTATTTGAGAACTGTGGTTCAAGTTTCATTGGATTGCTACACTCTTGTTGACAAGAAAGTGCACTCCTCCCAAGTGTTTGATCATTGTCCTCGTTTCATGAACAATTCATACTTTGATAGCCCTGACATCTAGCAGCAGAAACTTGACCCTTGGAAAGGTTAATTCTCTTAATACCCTTTCAGCATTTTGAAGTGTGTTCACAGGACATTGGATTAATACTGAAACTGTAGAGCAAAGCAAACACTGAGTTCAATTCCAAATGGCACAATATCCTGATTACTAAATTACTCCACATAACTCAAACACAATCTAGAAGTAATCACTGAAGAATACTTTCATTACTTTTCTTGGCATTGACAATAAGTGTCTCGCCAAAAGGACCCACTGGTGTTATTAAAAGGTCTTAATCCAAACCCAACCTGTTAAAATCAAAATCAGATTTGTGCTTATTTCTAATGTAGATTTGCACTTGTCCAATTTTAACAACATTGTACAAATTCCTGTGGATTGATAAGTAATCTCAATATGACTGTTGCTTGCAGCTTAATTTAGTTTTGAAATACAGCATGGAAATAGGCCCTTTGGCCCACTGAGTCCACACCAGCCAGTGATCAGCCATTCACACTAGTTCTATCCTAAAAACTAGGGACAATTTACAGAAGTCACTTAATTGACAAATCTTCACATCTTTGGAATGTAAGAAAAAACCTGTGCATCCAGAGAAAACCCATGTGGCCACAGGGAGAATGTGCAAACTCCGTACAGACAGCATCTGTAGGCAGAGGTGAACCCAGGTCTCTGGAGCTATAATACAGACACAATGACATACAAATAGATGTCTATCTATTATACTAAAACTCTTATCGTGTGTGTATGCCTGTCTGGGATCTCTAATTCAGTCATCAAATTATGCCAAACGAAACACAATAGCGCTACGATTTTTGAACCACCTTACTCATTGTCATGTGGTGGTTTGTATCAAGTTTTGTTCAGATTGATGTTATATTTCACATTATTCACATTTTAAAATTTACAAAACCTCAATCTGAGAAAAATGTTCTTCCTTCTGCACAGGCACCTACAGCTATGACATCACGATGGGATTGTAGCCCTGCTCGCTACAATGTTGCTATCATTGACACTGAGTATTGCCAGCCCTAGAAAGGGCAATTGAAAGCTACAATGCTGCAATCCCCCCCCCCCCCCCCCCCCCCCCCCCCCCTATTCCTGGCAGCAAGGATTGTTTAAATGTTTAATGAGGGAGGGTGCATTTAAAAAAGATATTCCTGACAGCAAGGACATTTTTTTTAAAGTTTAATGAGGGAGGGTGAATAAGGGGAAATAAGGGGAAATGAGCCGCACCTGCACAGTTGGGGCTATGGATGTGTGCTGGAATATTGCGTTGGGGAAATGGCTTGTGTTGCGGGAATGGGTGAGTGATGGAATATTGCTTTGGGGGACCAGGCCTCCCATGTGACAGGGACCCAATGGATCCCAATTGGTCTAGTATATATTACAAAAACTCATCTTGTTTGTGATGCTGTGTGTGTGTGTGTGTGTGTGCATGCATGATCCCGGAACTATGGCGAAACAGTACACGATAGCGCTACAATTTTTGCACCACTTTACTCACAATTGACCTGTGGTCTGGTGTATCAGGTTTCGTTCAGATTGATGATATAGCTTACAAGTTATTCATATTTAAAACTTTAACAATTTTAACTTCCCACTGAAAATTCCAAATCCAATTGCTGGCCCTGCTGGCTACAATGTTGCAAATCCCTGGACACTGAGTCCTGGCAATTTATGTTTGTAGCAACCTCACCAGCTACAATGTTGCAAATCACAGCACACTGAGTCCTGGCGGCAAGCAAGTGCAATTTGGATTTTTTTTTAAAGTTTAATGAGGGAGGGTGAATAAGGGGAAATGAGAGGTTGGTGGACAAGGGCTCCTGTGGGGACTATGGGTGAGTGGTGGAATATTGCATTGGGGGAACAGGTTGCATTGTGGGACCAGGCCTCCCGTGTGACAGGGACCCAATGGGTTCCACTTGGTCTCGTAAATGTATAAAAAGTGACAGAATTACATGTGTCTCCCTCCACATTCTCCAAAGTTTATGAACAAATAGTAACTTTAAATATTGCACTACCAAGTCTTGGTGAAAATAGCACAGATTTAATATTGAGATGAACAGTCCAATGAATTACTAATTACTAACTCAGCGGGACAGGCAGCATCTCTGGAGAGAAGGAATGCTCCAGAGATGCTGCTTGTCCCGCTGAGTTACTCCAGCTTTTTGTGTCTATCTTCAGTTAAAACCAGCATCTGCAGTTCCTTCCTACTAATTGCAGCAGAGAAACCTTTCCATAAAACCAAGTCTCTGGGAAACAGCTTCTTCTCCATAACTCTCAGACTCCTAAACCAATCTCCACTTTCACATTCCTTTCCCAGTGAGGCTGCCACATATACTTAATTATACCTAATTCGGTTGTTCTGTTTAAGAGTTAAGCACTTAAGAGTTGTTTTGCACTACTTCAGATTGCACTACAATCTATGAACCATTCTGCTGTTTTTCATTAATTGTTGTATTTATTGTTGTATCTATCTTTATCGTGTACCCTATGAACTTTATGTAATACAAGAGATCTCAGTCTGAATCTGAATCTGAATCTGGCCAGCTGGAAATCAATGGCTTTTATTTGCTGTTGGACTCGTGTCTTTATGATACAACTGGGCATCATTGAAAGAAGTGTAACATTGTCTATAAAATGACCATAAACCGTATACATTTACCAGTGCACTCTAAATTCTGTCGCAGAAAAGTTTCTGTGGTTACAGCTCTGGATATGTTTATTTTCCAATGTGTGTACCAAGTGTTATTAGCCAGAGAGTATTATGCTCTTTACTACAAAGTTTACTTAAAAAAATCATTGGTTTCAGTTTAACTAAACACAATGAAGAGAAGTTGATGTGAAATCTACGCCTCTTGCATTAGGAAGCTGCTGAAAGCATTAGATATGAAGAATTCATCACTTTAAGAAAATCTGTGCCAAACACAAACACTGCAGTTATAAGTAATTAATTGGCAAATACAAAAGGTCTGAAATATAACGCACATAAGCTTACTACTTTCACCTTTGTTTCTCTACATGGTCCAACTTTTGAATTACTGTAATGAAACCCATATTTTCTGTGTTTTTATATAAATTTAAATTTGACCACTGCTCAGATGTTTTGTGAAACCATTAGTTATTTAAACATAAATTACATCCAAAGAAATTAAAGAAAAGAAAATCACTGGCGTGTTCGGTGTAAGCTGAAAATTCCGCCGCTTTGCTAATCAACTGCATTTTTCAAATGAGAACGTTGAATATCAATCTAAGCAACAGACAACTGCTCTGACCAGAAAATATAATAAAATATTCTCAGTATTCACAATGATTATCTTGAAATAAACTTTGGTTACTGAGGTATGTCCTAGTTGAAGATTGCTGGAATTTGAGTCACTGGAAGTCATACAGATGAATTAAATATTTTATTTTTGAGAACTACCAGGACACTGGTTTAAACTACATTTTCCATATATAAAATGTGAAGTAATGATAATAAACATAAGCAAACAATGTTAAATACATTCTATATTAGACAAGGTTCATTATACAGACCATCATCTTCATACTTCTCTTCACATTTGAGTGTGAATTCCCTGTTATAGGAAAGATGTTAAGCTGGAAATGGTGCAGAAAACATCTATGAGGATGTTGTCAGGTCTCGAGGACCCGAGCTATAGGGAAAGGTTGGGCAGGCTAGGACTTTATTCATTGGAGTGCAGGGGGATGAGGGGTGATCTTATAGAGGTGTAAACGACCATGAGAGGAATAGATAGGTAAATGCACAGTCTTTTGCGCAGAGTAGGGGAACTGAGACCAGAGGACATGGTATGAGGTGAAGAGGGAAGATTTAATAGGAACCTGATGGGCAATTTTTTTACCAAAAGGGTGGTAGGTATATGGAAGGAGCTGCTGGAGGAGGTAGTTGAGGCAAGTACTATCATGACATTTAAAAAACATTTAGACAGGTACATGGATAGGATAGGTTCAGAGGGTTATGGGCCAAATGCAGGCAGGTAGAACTAGTGTAGATGGGGAATATTGGTCAGTATGGGCAAGTTAAGCTGAAGGGCCTGTCTCCATGATGTATGACTCTAGGACTCTATATGACTCAAAGTGTAAACAAAGTTGACAAGGACATTACCAGGATCTCGAAGATCCAACTTTCAGGAAGTATCAAGAAGATTGGAGTTCTTTTCACTGGAAAGGGAAGGCTAAAAGGAACCAGAGGCAAGACACTAAAATTATTAAGATGTGTGATTGAAAGGCTACAGAATAGTTGTTTCCACTGTTGGGTGAGTCTGGACAAAGAGTACACAAATATGAGAAAATTGTTAATTCTAACTAGACTAAGTTAGGTCCCTGTCACACAGGAGGCCTGGTCCCCCAACACAACCCATTCTCCCAATACAGTATTCCACCACTCACCTGGTCCGCCAATGCAACCCGTTCCCCCAACACAATATTGCACCACTCACACACAGCCCCCAACTGCGCAGGCATGGCTCATTTCCCCTCATCCCCCAGCACTCCCTCCCCTCCTCTTCACCCTCCCTCTTCTTTCCCCTCTCCACCTCGCCTCCCCCAATCACTCCCTCACCTCTCCCTCCTTTTCCTTTCCCCTACCCTCAATCACTCCCTACCTCCAGAAATCCTCTCCCCTTCCTATCCCTCTATCCCCCACTCCTCACCTTCCCCTATCCCCCATTATCCCTCCTGACCTCTCCCACTGCCTTACTCTCCCTCTATTCTTCACTCCATACCCCCACTCCCCCCCTCTCCCTCCTATTCCCCCTCCTTTCTTCTCACCCCCTCCACTCTCCCGCTATCCCTCCCTACCTCTCCCTCAATCCCCCCACACTCCCCCTGTGAGGAGGGGAGAGAGGAATTTGTGAGTGAGGCGGGACAGGCCACCGCTGGTAGGGCAGGAAGGGGTGTCGCCATCCCGGCCATGGCATTGACTGACAGGATAAGAGACCAAACTGCATGGTGCTGACTGAAGGAAACTGCGCACGTGCGATTTTTAAGATTTTTAAACCTCAATAACTTTTACAATAATCGCTACGAAACTTGTTGCACTCGCAGCACAGGAGAACGGTGATTAACCCAGCAGAAAATCATAGCACTATCATGTACCGTTTTTGCACAAATTGCAAAACTGCGCAAACCGGAAGAGCACAAGATCAGAGTTTTAGTGATGTGGAGATGAAGAACGCCAGAACAATTTCTCTTGACAAGGGGTGGTGAAAAATTGCAACTTAGTGTCACAAGGGGAAGATGAAGCAACCAGCCATTTTCCTTTAAACAGAAATCTGATGCTAGCTTGAAAAGAGAGAAAGAGCAACATGGTGGGTGGCACAGTGGCACAACTGGTGGTGCTGCTGCCTCAAGGTGCCAGAGACCAGGCTTTGATCCTGACCTTGGGTGCTGTCTGTGTGGAGTTTGCATGTTCTCCATGGATTTCTCCGCGTACTTTCCTCCAGTTTTCGCTTACTTGTAGGTTAATTGGCGTCTATAAAAAAATGTGCGAGGAGTGGATGTAAAATGTGTGATAATGTGGAACTAATGTGAATGAGTGATCAATGGTCAGCATGAACTCAGTGGGCGGAATTGCCTGTTTCCTTGCTGTATCTCTAAACATGGTGGGAGGTGATAATTGGAGCAGGAGGAAGCTCATATGGGTATAAATTAATTTTTCAAAAAAAACCCTTAGTATTGTAGTGACCTAGTGGTGGGGTTGGGAGGTCAGAACCCTCGTCATTGGTCAGCTCAGTCACGTGACTGCTGGAGTTCGTTTGCAGGCTCTTTAGAAGTTCCTCCCAGCAACAGGTGCTGTCTTTTGTCTAAGCGTGTCTAAGCCAGACACGCGAATGGCACGAGTTTTCGCTCGGTTTTTATTGTTAATAAAAACTGCTTTACTCAACCCGTCTGATCTCGCTTCAGTGGTGACCCCAACGATCTGAACGGTTTTCAGATTTTCAGCATGAACGCTGCAGAGAATCTCGACACCAACCTCACCCAGCAGAACGCGGTTGCACTGAAACTGCCCGTTTTCTGGGCGGTTCAGCCTTGGGTGTGGTTCGCGTAATTCGAGGCCCAGTTCGAGCTCCGCCACATCGTCGCGGATCCTACCCGCTATTTCTACATGGTGGGTGCGCTCAGCCAGGAGACTGCCACCCAGTTGCTGCATTACCTGCAGAACTGCCCGCTTTTAACAAGTATGAAAGTCTCAAGGCGCTGCTCATATGCACCTTTGGGATCAGTTGCCGCGATCGTGCAGCACGGCTTTTACATATGGGTGGCCGTGGTGATCGTAAGCTGTCTGTTTTGATGAGCAAGATGCTCGCGCTCATGGATGGCCGCCAGCCTTGCCTCTTGTTTGAGCAGGCTTTCCAGAAGCCGATGCCTGATGACATCCGTCTGCTTCTCGCCGGGTACGACTTCGCTGACTCCCTGCAGCTCCCTGAACAGGCGGACGAGCTGTGGCTCGCCAAGCAGCACGATGGTGGTTCCATCGACCGGGTGTCCGTGCCTCCACAGTAGCTTCGACGGGCCGTTCCACCCTCGGCTGACATCGCTGTGCCACAGTCGACTGCCGTGGATCGCAATAAGCGCCTGTGGTGTTATTACCACCAATGCTGGGGTGCGGCGGCCCGCCGATGCTGCGCCCCCTGCTCGTATCCGGGAAATGCCTCGGCTGATCGCCAGTAGAGGCTATCGCGGTCGGGCAGAAACATTACCTCTACGTCCGGGACCGCCATTACGGGCTCCTGTTCTGACCTCTCGCCATGGTGTTGCTCATGTTTACCTTCCGCCGGCACTCAAGGTCTGCCTCTTTGTTTTTGATCGCAATGACTCGCACCGGACTCCGCTGCAGCTGCCTTATGAGTGGCCTTTCCGGGTGTTGCGGCCCGGCATCGCGACTTTTGTGTTGGATGTCGGTGGTTGTGAGGAGATCGTTTTGGTGGCCCGCCCCAAGCCAACCCATCTGGATGTCGACAGCCCAGTGGTGGTGGCCCAACCCCGGCGCAGAGGTCGTCCGCTGGCCGTGCCACTTACGCCGGATGCACCTGTTGTACCTATTCCGCCTGTAGTGAATGTCCTGCCTGTTATACCTGTTCCGTCTGTTCCGCCTGTTGCACCGATTATGCCAGTTCCTCCTGTCTCCACTCGGTCTGGCCACCTGATTCGGACACTCGCTCGTTCCTTTCCTCTGGTTCTGGGGGGGATCCTGTAGTGGCACCTAGTGGTGGGGTGGGGAGGTCAGAACCCTTGTCATTGGTCGGCTTGGTCACGTGACTGTGGGGGTTTGTTCGCGGGCTTTTTAGTAGTTCGTCAACGCTCCTCCCAGCCACAGTAGCTATTTTCTGTTAGCCAAGCCAGACACGCGAATTGCACGAGTGTTCGTTCCGTTTTTATTGTTACTAAAAATTGCTTTACTCAACCTGTCTGGTCTCGCTTCAGTATAAACTGCTTTGGATAAATTGGCCACTTTCCAAGCTATTAACTTTTCTAGGGAACAATTTAAGCAATTCATAATTGCTGTTGCTGCAAAAAAAATGCTAAGAACCTGAAGTTAAGAGAAAAATGTAAATCAAGAAGAGAAATGCTACATGAAGGCACTAACACCGCAATGTAAACACATCTCTACAAAGCGCCCCTATATCAGAGATGAAAGCCAATAAATTAGTTCCTCTGAAAATTATTATTTTTACTACTTGACAGGAATTTGTTTGTGACCATTCCCAGGATGAATCATACCATTCCATAAATTCAAAGTGGCAGCTCAGCAGGTGTGACTGCTTATACATTACACCTGGACAATCATGTTTTCACACAGCTATACCAGTCAGTATACTTCTCACCTCTCTTTTGATGCTATAACCATTTCATCCCATGTTCTCACTTCCATCACATCTAGCTCCAACAATCCTTGCTGCAAACCTCCCAATCAGCTGAAATGAAAGTTAAAAATATTTTAGCAAAGCCTTTATTTAAGTATCGATTTCCTCATGTAAAATGTCACCTTCCTGTGAAATGAGTACAAGGTTAAATTAATTTGCATGGGAGGCAAAGAAGGGGGATCTTCAACCCAGCCTATGCTCTTGGCTAATCTGTGGAAGGATGTGTTGGCTCTGGATTGGGTTCAGAGGAGGATTACAAGAATGATCCCAGGAATGAGTGGGTTAACATATGATGAGCATTGCAAGCCTGTTTTTGCTGGAGTTTAGAAGAATGAGGGAGGACCTCATTGAAACGTACCAAATAGTGAAAGAATTAGATAGAGTGGAGAGGATGTTTCCACTAGTGGGAGTGTCTAGGATTAGCAGTCCAATACTGAGAATTAAAGGAAGTTCTTTTAGGAAGATGAGGAGGAATTTCATTAGTCACATGGTGATGAATCTGTGGAATTCTTTGCTACAGAAGGCAGTGGAGGGCAAGTATATGGATATTTTTAAAACAGAGATAGATAGATTCTTGATTAGTACAAGTGTCATGAGGTTATGGGGAGAAGGCAGGAGAATGGGGTTTGGGGGTGAGACAGATCAGCCATGATTGAATGGCAGATAAACTTGATGGGTCAAATGGCCTAATTCTGCTCCTATCACTTATGTCCTTAAAACACAAAGTGCACAAGTAACTCAATGGATAAGGCAGCATATGTGGAAGGAGTATATAAATCCTTTGGGTAGAACTCTTCTTGTAGTCATAATCACTGCTGGGAAGTAAACAAGAGACCTTGTTAAAATTAGGCCTCAGGAACACTGCTCATGCTGTGGGATCTACAGGGACCTCAGCAGCATGCCAACTCTCCCCAGCAGCGGGAAATGGTTTAGTTTATTGATACAGCGCAGAAACAGGCCCTTCGGCCCATCGGGTTCGCGCCGACCAGCGATCCCCGCACATTAACACTCTCCTATTTGTAAGGCAATTTTTACATTTACCAAGCTAATTAACCTACAAACCTGGATGTCTTTGGAGTGTGGGAGGAAACCAAAGATCTCAGAGAAAACCCACACAGGTCACGGGGAGAACGTACAAACTCCGTACAGACAGCACCCGTAGTAGGGATTGAACTGGGTCTCCGGCACTGCATTCGCTGTGAGGCAGCAATTCTACCACTGCACCACCGTTCTTCTTCTGGTGCTGCTTTGAGTCCGTTAAGCCTTCCAACACCTGTTCACTGTTAGAAAACTGTCATCAAGCCTGGTGCCCAATGCTTTTTAGATTTGCATTTCAGCGTAATTGTTGCCATTTGATTTCTTGGCGGAAGAGTTGGTTGGTAGCAAGCCTGTAACTGAGTAATCTGCAAACATAAACTGGAAGTCTGTGTTAGCTAACTCTGCTTTGTGTATTGCTCATATTTGCCAAAATGTCATAGACCTACTAATTACTTGAATTGTCAATTTAAGGTAAATTGACAACTGTTCATTGATCATTGATGATTGTTTTCACTTATTGCTATTAGGCTAAATTAAAACAAAATAAACTGATTGTTTTAATAGATGTTCCAGAAATCCCTTTTATGGATAATTTACAGTCTGATGAAATAAAGTAGAGAAATAAAGTAAATGCATGTCAGCTGGGTTCACATCCAATTTAGTAGCGGGTAAATGGTTAAATCTGCACAAATTCCATGTAGGCATACCATCTGCATGGAGGATAGCACGAGGATAGTCCCAGAATGGAGCGGGTCAAGGAAAGAGCATTCATGTCACGGCACTGTTTTCATCAATCTTTCCACCACCATGCACAAGAAGCGTAAGACAGACACCATTGTATGCAGAACGTACCTCGGTGACTGCCAATCACCACCCCCCCCCCACCCCCCCGGACACTTATTATTATTTATTCAAATCGTTTGCTATGTCGCTCTTCAAAGGAGATGCTAAATGCATTTCGTTGTCTCTGTACTGTACATTGACAATGACAATTAAAATTGAATCTGCAGATGCCGAGAAGTGTGTTCAGCTCTGGCTGAACAACTTCTAATCTTGTATGTGGACTCGAAGAAGAGGAAGTACAGATGGGGCATTTTGGTTGGCATGGGAAAGTTGGGCCAAAGGGCCTGTGTTCATGCTGTACGACTATGACCCAAGTTCAAGTTCAAGTTACATTTATTGTCACATACACCAATTGGTGCAGTGAAATTTGCGTTACCATGCAACTCACAATTAAATTAAAATTAATACAACACTAAATAATTTAACATAAACATCCCCCACAGCAGAATCAACGTTTTCCACTGTGAGGGAAGGCAATAAAGTTCAGACATCTTTCTCTTGTTCATCCGTGGTCATGGCCTCTTTGGGCCCTTCGCAGTAGCCGCAACGGCGGCCCGATGTTTCAGGCCCTCTCGCAGGGATGATCGAAGCACTGACGTCGGAACGGCAGAACACTCTCAGCGGCTTGGAGTTCCGAAATGCCCACATCTTGCTGGAAACCGCGGCTCCCGAAATCCACATGCCGAGCTGGGCCAAGCTCCAACACTGGCGATCCTCGGCGAAAGATCCCAGGCCTCCGCGATGTTAAAGCCACATGCCGCGGCTGGAAGCTCCGCAGACCACAGTTCCACAGTGTTAAAGTCGGCAGGCCCTCCGGAGCTCCAACACGGCGATCCCCGGTAAGGCATCGCCCGCTCCACTTTGGTAATTCAGTGCTGCGCTGCTGCTGAAGCTCTGGCCGGTCTCCAGTAGGAAAGGCCGCGCCAATCCAGATGGTAGGCCGCGAGGGGGGACGAAGATGCGGCTCGGAGAAGAGACACATCCTCGACCAGGTAGTGACTGGGAACCAGTTTCCCCCTTCCCCCCCACCCCCCACATATGAAAAACTAAAAGACCTCCAAAGACATACTTTTAGACAGACTAAAAATAACAAAAAGGTTGAAAGGACGGACAGCTGCTGGTGAGGCTGCCACACTGGATGGTGCCACCACTCACCACTACCCAGCATACCTTTCCTACAGTATCGCGCTCAGAACTCCAGCTGAGGTCTGGCCAAAAATGTTTGTCAGTCGGGAGTGGAAGTAAGGCTTGCTCAAATATTTTGATATGAGATGGAGTCAAGGATGCTTGTGTCAAGTACAGAGTTGTGTTTGTGGAGATCTTTGAAGTGTTCCAATGATGGCATCACAGTCACCCTGTTTTAGGTTCTTCGTGTGCGATGAGGCTTGGGTATTTGGGTCATGGGTGACATTTACAATACTGAATAAACCATATGTCATGGTTGGCAATATGTTGCTGTGTCTCCTGCACCCTCACCATCCACAATTTATTCTCGAGTTAAAAGGCTGCATTTCAGCCTTCAGCAATTCTTTTCCCTTCAGGAATGATAGAGCTTCCAATCCATAAATGTCTTATGTGTTTAGTTAATTTGATCCTCCATCTCCTCGTCACTCTGATCAGCCAAACTTGTTTTCCACTTGGTAGGGAAGCCAAGAGTCACAAGAACAAATTATGGTAGAATTAAGAGGCGCCCATTAGTTCCAAACACTTTGCAGAGACTACACCCCAGAACTAAGGTCACTTTAGCCTTAGTAATCATGTCGTAGTATGCAGAAGTAGTGCTTGTTTGTATGGTCAACCTCCAAGCTATGGTTGACTTATTTAGTGAAAGCCACGAGGATGGGCCACACACTCAGTCCACAAGACAAAGGCCCTTTTCCACTGCTAGCAATGCATAACTGTGTCCTCTGTTTTCGTTACCTGGGAAAACATAGATGACTTCCCATTCTTCGGTGGCATCAGCCCGATAAAGGCAGATATTGATCCATCACCTTCAATATGCATTGATTGAAGAAAAGATAATTTAAAAATCAAGACCTTGAGTCTGGTACAAAACTAATGGTTTACTGATTAGTCCTGATCTGTCCTCCTATAAGCTTCTGAGGCGTGCAGGTACCTCAATTCTCTGGAGAAGGAGTCTGAAGAAGGGTCTCGACCCAAATCGTCACCCATTCCTTCTCTTCAGAGATGCTGCCTGTCCTGTTGAGTTACTCCAGTATTTTGAGTCTGCCCTCAAGTCCTGCCCTGTGCAAAATCCACCCAATCTACTGGTAAGATAAGTGAACTAACATCAGTGGACTCTGCCAGGCCAACATCCTTGGCATTGATGCTCCAACTATATATAGGCAATCTCATTCCCATGCTTGACACAAGACTTTTTGAGGTCTATCATGGGAAGATGTTACCAGGTAGACAGAAGGAAATATTGAAAGATGTAGTCAAACACGCATCACCCCATTGATTCCTGGGAATTCCCAGCCCCAGAGTTGCTCAGGGTGAAGAAGGAGCTTTGAGAATGGTATTGTGAACCACAAGGGGATTCATCAGAGGCACAGAGAAGCCTTATGTAAACAGCAGAAGAAATACACTGGCTCACAAATTACTCACTTGCCTACTCCATAATCCATGATGAATGGTCTGCAGTCACCCCATGATGACTGATCTGCAGTTCCCATCTGGGCCTCATTAGTCACCACAGAACCACAGTGTTAGTTAGGGGGTGCCGTCCAGTTGGGTACGGCTACCCAGCCTGCAGCTGTCTGTCTTTTCACTTCTTTCTTATATTTTTAGTATGTTGAAAATTGTTTTGTTTGGAAGTCTATTCTTTTTTATTTGGGGGGGGGGGGGGTATGAGGCGGCTTTTCCTTCCTCCCTACCCGGCTCGCAGAGGCGGCTTTTCTTGCATCTTCGACCCGTCCTCGCGGCCGACCAATGGGTCTGGAGCGGTGTTTCCTGAGGGGACCGGCCAGAACCACGGCTTCAGCGGTGGCACAGCGCTATCGTGGAGCGGAGCGGGCGATGCCTTGCCCGGGTTGCCGCGCTGGAGATATGGAATGCTGAAACCGCAGGTGAACATCGTGTAGTTGCGGGACTGTGGAGCGGCCAGCCGCGGGTGGTGGCGCTGAACTTCAACATCGGGAGCCTGGGATCTTTCAGCGAGATCACCAGTGGTGGTGCTCCATCCAGTGTGGCCTGTTGGCTATGGAAGCCGCAGTCTCCAGTACGGAAGCGGCTGTTCCAGGTGTCCCAAGCCGCTGAGAGGGTTCTCCCGACGCCGGAGCACCATCATCCGGTGAGAAGGGCCTGAAACATCGGGCCATGTGGCGGCGACTGCGGAGGCCTCAATAGGCCCGACTATGGGTGCACGAAGGGATGGAGACTGGACTTTGTGCCTTCCTTCACAGTGGGAACCATTGTGGGGGGATGTTTTTATGTTTATTGTTAAATTCTTTAATGTTGAGTCTTATCTTTATTAGTGCGCTGCATGGCAAGTCAAATTTCACTACACCAATTGGTTTATGTGATAATAAATGTCCTTTGTCCTTTGTCCTTGTCCTTTGTCCTTTATCCTTTGTCCTTGTCCTTTGTCCTTTATCCTTTGTCCAGAACCTGCAAAATCTGAGTGCAAGTATCTGAGGAGGGACGAGGAAGGGGAGAAAGAAAAAGATGAAGAAGAAGTTTAGTTTAGTTTATTAACACATGTACCGAGGCACCGTGAAAAGCATTTATGTTATCCAGTCAGCGGAATGATTACACATGATTACAATCAAGCCATCCACAGCTTACAGAGACAGGGTAAAGGGAATAACATTTAGTGCAAGATAAAGTCCAATTAAAGATAGTCCAAAGAGGTAGATGGTAGCTCAGGACCACTCCCTAATTGTTGATAGCATGGTTCATGTGCCTGGTAACAGCTGGGAAGAAACTGTCCCTGAATCTGGAGGTATGCGTTTTCACACTTGTGTACCTCTTTTAGGGGAGAAGAGGGAGTTGCAACTTGTCCTTGATTATGCTGGTGGCCTTGCCGGGGCAGGGTGAAGAGTAGATGGTGTCAATAGAAGGGAGGTTGGTTTGCCTGACGGTTTGGGCTGCGTCCACAATTCTCTGCAATTTTCTGTGGTCTTGACTGGAGCTGTCCACCAAAAAAGAGCTTTGATGCATCCTGATAAAATGTTTTCTGCGGCGCATTGGTAGAAGATGGTGACAGTTGTTGGGGACATGATGAACTTCCTAAGCCTTCTAAGGAAGTAGAAGAAGTGGGGGAAAAAGAGTAAGAAGTGGAAGAGGAGAATGAAGAGAAGGAAGTAATAATAATAATAATAATAATAATAATAATAATAAACTTCTTCTACTTCTTCCTCTTGCGTATGGTGTGCACAGCCTAAAGTTGTAAGACAACTTGTTCTATTTGATTGTACACACTGGGTTGATTGCATTCGTTGAAACAGGGCAGACCACGTGAAGATTGCAATCATCTACCCCATAATAATAATAATAATAATAATAATAATAATAATAAGAGGAAGAAATGAACATTCTGTACCGAAGAAAACTGACTGGGAACTATTTTGGAGTTGCCAGAGAAGCATGTGATGGCCTTTAATCCAGATACTGCTGCAAATATCTGACAGGAAATTAAAGGATTTTTGATTTATTTATTTATAATTCCAGCAAAAGGATGGTAGACAGTCTCGTGTATCTGTTTAATGGTCACAGCCAGAGAGACTTTGTTGAAAATACATAAGTCTGTTCAAAATGTTCTTTTAATTTACTTGGATATATCCCAGATACAGTGTGACTGACTGCTCGAATATGATTACCATCATCCAGCACAGGAATTGAGCTGCATTAATACAAATATTAGGATTGTAACATAGAAGATTTGAAACTGTCTCAAGAATTTCCTGGGCCAAGTGTATGTGGTCAAAAAATAGTGACCAACCTACTTTCTCTACGCTGGCTGCCTAACCTAAATACTGTGTGGTCAAGTTAAAAAACATACTATTCCTGCCAGTTATAGTCACCATTCGTGAGCAATTGTGATACAATAGGGTTTTCTGTAAGTTTAGATTAGTTTAGAGATACAGCACAGAAACAGGCCCTTCTGCCTAGCAATTGTGATAATGATCCCCGCAATAGGGTTTAAATTCTGTAAGAATTAGATTTTGGCCCATCAAGTTAGAGATACAGCACGGTCTGATCTATCTTTCCCTCTCACAGGCCCTTCTCTGCCTACCGAAACTCCACGAGACCAATCCAGAATCTGATCCCCGCAACATATCCATAAGCTCATAAATTCATACTACAAATAGGAGACAGAATTAGGCCAAGCCATTAGCCTACAAACCTGTACGTTTTTGGAATGTGGGAGTAAATCGGAGCACCAAGGAAAACTCACGTACGTCATGGGGAGAACGTACAAACTCCTATTTAAATTGAAATCCTATAATTGATTTACATCAAAGCCATAGATCATTCGCAGTCCCATGATGTAATGAGTTACAAATTGTCATGCACTGTATTAAGCACATGGCACACCACTACGTTGAGGAATGCACAAAGGGCACTGCATTACCTGGAATGTCCAGGGCTGGGAGAGGGTAGGGTGGGGTGGGTGCTAGTGGTCAATGGGAGGGTAGCTCAAGGGTTGGTGGCCCGATCAAGATCTTGTGAGAACTGGGCTTGTTTGGTCATTGCTGCATTTGTGAAGGGGATAGGTACATTGGAGTGATGGGGACAGAGCAGCTGGTGGTGATGCAGACAGTATTGTGGATTGAGTAGGTTGTGAGATCGGTGAAGGATTGGATGTGAACTTAGTCGTGTTTAGTGGTTTCCAACCCATGATGAGCTACCTTCTGCAAAGAGTGAAGTGTTAGTGAGTTTGAAATGCATGCATATTAAATGGATGGAGATTTGAAGGCATGTGTAAAGTCCGAGATTTGTGAGTAACTATGAGTTTCCAACTATTCCACTAACATCTCCACAGTTAGTTTAGTTTAGAAAAACAGCGCGGAAACAGGCCCTTCAGCCCATTTAGTCCGCACCGACAAGTGATCCCTGCAAACTAACACACTAGGAACAATTTAGAATTTTACCGAAGCCAATTAACCTACAAACCTGTACATCTTTGGAGTGTGGGAGGAAACTGGAGCTTTCCGCAGAAAACCCACACAGGCCACAGGTAGAATGTACAAACTCTGAACAGACAGCACCCGTTGTCAGGATTGAACCCAGATCTCTGGCGCTGCAAGGCAGCAACTCTGTGCCACTCTGCCACCCATCTGCATCAATGAAATGGGGTGGCCATTCCCATGCCTTTGCAGCCACTGCTGCTGCGATGGTTCCCATGCTTTAAAATGATTTTTATAAATGTCTGCGTGCAGGGGTGGAGAGCCTGACCTAAGTTCGCACTGCTTGTTTTTTGGCAACTGTACCCCCAAGATCAATACTGTAACTGCTAACTCTGACTCATACACAGTGTATTTGAAGAAAATAAATCACACAATAATGATATAAAAACAAAGCATGTATCGCCACCACTCCCCCCCTCCCCTCATATGTGCAATTTTGCCACATTTTATGGCCTCATCAGTTTCTAACCTCATCTTTTCAGACCTGAAACTTGACGTCGGTAGCTGGATAATTAAATACCCCATTGACGATATTGTGGGGCCCTCAGTTTTGTCGGCACTGTGCAAGTTCTCTTCAGCGAAACTGAAGTTGTTGATGGGGGGGGGGGGGGGGGGGGGGGGGGGAGGGAGATAGACTAAAGCACAGAGAAAAATAGTGGGAGACTAGGATTGTTCTGTGAGCAACCATGGTCTTAATAGGTCAAAATGACCACATTCTGTATATTTAGTAAATATTGAAATATGAAAGTGAAGTTGGTAGTAAACTTCTTACCAGTGCCACTATCCACCTGATCTCACCCTTGACACAGCACAGGCAATCTTACCACCAAGAACAGCATTCAGCACAGAATAGAAATCATAACTGGAGGTCCAGTTACAGTCTGGCTTCTATTCTTCTTGATCCTATCTGGCAGTGGTAGATTTGCTGTCTTACAGCGCCAGAGACCCAGGTTCAATCCTGACTACAGGTGCTGGTTTGTACGGGGTGTGTACATTCTCCCCATGACCTGCGTGCGTTTTATCCGTGATCGCCGGTTTCCTCCCACACCAAAAATGTACAGGTCTGTAGGCTAATTGGCTTGGTATAATTGTAAATTGTCCCTAGTGTGTGTAAGATAATGTTAGTATGCGGGGATCGCTGGACAGTGCCGACTCGGTGGGCCGAAGGGCCTGTTTATGCATTGTATCTCTAAACTAAACTAAAGTAAACTACCTTCCAGATACTGCCTCTCCAAGCCACATCTCTTCTTCCTAAATTTCTCCCTCCCCTATTTTTCAATCTCCTGTGGGAACATGTCTTAGGGCCTTTGTTGGTGTAATATCGTTTTGGTCTTTTATCCTTCCTTCTTAGAAACTTGCCTGGGGTCCTGTACTGCTTGCTCGCTCATGGCATGCTGGTTTGATGCTTCTGAAGTCCACGGCTCAACATCTGGCGCACCGTTGATCGATGGACTTAGCCACCGGGGGCCACTTGTATGTGCTCAACTATCTGGACCACTACACTGTTTAAGTTTGTATTTGTGGCACACTTCTGAAGTCTGTTATTAATCCCTATGGGTGAATAAAATCTCAGCCGTTATGATATAGTTTTCATTAAAATGTCACAATATTGTAGATTTAGATACAATGTTCACAGCCAGGACTGACCTCACAGGCACTTGGACTGCTTGGCAGATCCAGAAAGCCTGGCAGGAGAACAAGCTGAGTATGTTGAATTTCTCTTTGATGCAGTTGCCAGCATAAGATTCTGTATGTGGTTGACATGGTTTTGCAATGCATACCTGCCCACATTTCAACACAATTTCTCAGAAATATTTCTCTTTGTATGCTTTTGTTATTGACTGGAAAGTCTTATGATCAATTTTTGGGACTTCCCGTAATGAAGAGGGAATCACAAGCCTGAGGTGCAACAAATTTCAACTTTCTTAGCAGCTTACAGTTGTTAAAAGATTACTTGATAACCAAGTGAGATTAAACAATGGCGGGAAGGGGAAATAAAATGTAAAATTACAGGCAAGGCTGAGAGTACTGGTTGAAAAGGCTGCATAGTTGAGATATTTGTCTTCCTCAGGAGGCTGAGGAAATTCAGCATGTATCCAATAACTCTTACAAACTTCTACAGATGCACCACAGAAAGCATACTGTTGGGTTGCAGCTTGGTTTGGGAACAACTGTGCCTAAGCTTGCAAGAAATTGCAGAGTTGTGAATGTAGCCCAGTCTATAACACTGTCCAGACTCGCCCCCATTGAGTCCCTCTACACTTTGTGCAACCGCTGGAAAACAGCCCAGATAGTCAAAGACCTGTCCCACCCTGGTGCATTCTTCTTCCTGCCCCCGTCAGGCAGAAGATGCAGAAGCTGGAAAGCATACACCACCATATTCAGAAGCAGCTTCTTCCCCTCTGTCATGCTTCTGAATGGTCCTACCTTAAGTTAGGGTATAACTGGATTATCCTCTATCTGTTTGCAGACATTAGACTTTGTCTCTGAAACTGTTATGCTAGAGAACCATATTCTGCACTCTCTACCTTTACCTTCAATCTACCTAATACAGAAACATAGAAACATAGAAAATAGGTGCAGGAGTAGGCCATTCGGCCCTTCGAGCCTGCACCGCCATTCAATATGATCATGGCTGATCATCCAACTCAGTATCCTGTACCTGCCTTCACTCCATAACCCCTGATCCCCTTAGCCACAAGGGCCACACCTAACTCCCTCTTAAATATAGCCAATGAACTGGCCTCAATTACCTTCTGTGGCAAAGAATTCCACTGATTCACCACTCTCTGTGTAAAAAATGATTTTCTCATCTCAGTCCTAAAAGACTTCCCCCTTATCCTTAAACTGTGACCCCTTGTTCTGGACTGCCCCAACATTGGGAACAATCTTCCTGGATCTAGCCTGTCCAACCCCTTAAGAATTTTTGTAAGTTTAGGGGCACTTCAGTGGCCGCGGAACATTTTTGAAAGTGGAGGGGACTGAGCAACCACTGATCACCGGCCTCGGGGTACCCAGTGAGTGGGAGCGACCGAGCGGAGGGGGGACGGAGGGGGGGGGGGGGGGGGGGGGGGGGGGGAGGGTGGGAGGGTGACACAATTATCTTTTTTTTTGCTCAAAAAGTGGGGGGGGACATATGACTCTCTCTTTCCCTCTCCCTCTCCCTCACTCCCCTCTCCCTCTCCCTCTCTCCCTCCCTCTCCCTCTCCCTCTCCCTCTCCTCTCCCTCTCCTCTCCCTCTCCCCCTCCCTCTCCCCCCCCCCCCCCCCCCCCCCCCCCCTCCCCCCCCCCCCCCCCCCCCCCCCCCCCCCCCCCCCCCACCCTCCCTGAGATTCTGGAGGTCCTCAGAAGAAGAAAAAATATGCCTGCAGGCCGGATAATTTCGGGTTATGAAGCATGTCTCGCCAAAAAAGTGGAGGGGCTGCAGCCCTCCCCCCCTTCCGCGGCCCATTCACTTGAGTTTATCTTGACTGTATTTATGTCTAATATATACTTGAGTGCCTTGACTGTATTTATGTCTATTATTGTCTGATTTAATTGGATAGCATGCAAAACTAGGCTTCTCATGATACCTTGGTACACATGACAATAATAAACCTGAGCCTAAAACTAAACATGCATATCAATATCGTAATCCTTGGCTGGAATGGAATGTTGGAGCTGAGGGCAAGATTGGTGGGGGGAGAGAAGGTGGTATGAAGGAGTGAGGTATGCGTTGAGAAGATGTAGAGCAGTGCTTCTTAAACTATTTCAGTGTTATTCACCCTTGAGCTTTATATTCTTATGTGTTTCGACCATTTTCATCTTATTCTCCCTTTTGTATAATTTTATATATAATTTATTTTGTCACATGAGCAAAAAACATAAAATAATTAATTTCTTAAGTGTTTATTTTATACAACTTTTTGATCATCCTAAAAATATGTAAAGAAAACGGAATGAAAAAAAAAGTTTAATTGCCACTGGAGTTGGAAAGTCATTCTGTTAGAATGATAAAAAAACATTCCAACGTAAACACTGGGCTTCAGCCCCCTCCTACCCTTTGGGCTTTTATTACTACAGTTTTTTTCATGGTAAACGATCTAAAAAACCATGGAGTATGTGATTTAATATATTAGTATCCAATTAATATAATGTTCCATAACTCTCCCCGACGAAAGCTCACAATAACATCAAATATCAACTTGTCATATTTGGTAAACTTCTCTCCAGAAGCTGGCTCTTCCAAATCCAAGTATATTTTAAAAGTTGTGCATGTGTACTGACATGTATATGTCACATGCATGTTCAAAACATTATCGCAACATTGTCTGTTGCTCAGTTCTGAATAGCTGGCGCCCTCCCATCCTCCCAACAAGAGTGACAAAAAAAAAATGAAGAACAGAAAAATTATTAGAATTTTTCTAATTTACATCAAGTAAAGTTAGTAAACAACTGTCTTAGAATTTAGAATTAAATTCTTAGAACCAATGTTTTCTTATTGTGTATGTTTACCACAAATAAATGACAAGCAGTATACTTCTACACTTACATGTATCATCAATGACTTGGATTTTCCTGTACTTCTGTGCCAAGCTTCTCAAACTGCAGTTCAATTTCTTCCTATAAGCAACCCGTATTACCGAATCAACACACTGAAGTGAATTTCATTTTTTGGATTTCAGTTCTACCAAGGTCGAAAATCTTTGTTCAGACAAGAAAGTTGTAGTCATCATTACTAGTGGTTGAAGGGCCTTCAAGGCAATTGATTTGTATTCAGGGAAAGCAAGTAATCCAACCCAATAGTCCTCCATAGTAGGAGTACATCCCAAAAGATGATTTTTGAGTGAAGTCACAATGAAGCTCCATCAACACCTCTGACATTTCCCCAAAATCTGCTCGCTTGATGTGGCTGGTGATCAAAGGGTTAACTATCCACATCTGATTTTCCAAGTCTTCCAGATGTTTCTGAGGAAAATAAGTTTCAACATTTTTAGACAGCAACTGCAGGTGGTCGGAAATGATGTCCTTCTGTGATGTCCTCCAGATCAGGTTGCTTTTCTTCCCACTCACACTCTTTGAGGAAGCTTTCCAAATGTGGGAAAATTGGTACTGTGCCATATGGTGATTTTCATTTTCACGGCTTCTATTTTTCCAAGGACATCGAAGATGTCGCCTCCTTTACCTTGAAGTGACAACTTGAGTCGATTCAAATGTTCAAAAATAGAAGTCATGTAACACAATTTGGCCAGCCAAAAATCATTGTTGAAATGCATTGCTTTCATGTCACCTTGCTCAGATTCAGATTCAGATTCAATTTTAATTGTCATTGTCAGTGTACAGTACAGAGAATGTACACTGAGAATGTAAATAATACAGACAGTTCATTCTTCAGGGACAGTACTCTTTCAAGGACAACCATCGAACCTCAGAATGCAGGAGGAGAATCATGTGATCTGCAGACATATCCTTGCATAGCTCTGAAAACACCCAACATGATTTTGCTATTGGGTGAATAACATTGACAATTTTAACCACACCTTGCAACAATTCTTCCAGCTCATGTTTTTGGTCATTGCAACAAGTGTTCAGTTTCTTGGCAGCCAATGCTCCCCGATGTAAATAACAATGTAAAAAGGTGTAATTCTGGGATTTTTCTTTGATGCGAGCAGTGGCTCTTTTCTGTTTCCCCATCATGGCTGCAGCACCGTCTGTAGTCACAGCAACACATTTGCTCCAAGATAAATTTTCATTTTACTTCGGAGTCACGTGAGTGACTACGTGAAGAACCCCACCAGGACGCATGCGTGTCATATCGCTATACGCATTGCAACGAGTCACAGCAGCAGACTGTGCCTTAGCGGCAGAATTTGAAAGCCGGGAACAGCAGGTAAGGCGATTCTGCATTCCTTCCACTTACCTTACAGTTGGAGACATGGACCAGATCCACGAAGGCTGCGAAAAAGCTGGCGGGGGAGAACCGCGGATTTGCGGGCAGCCGGCAGCAGCAGCCAACGGCACGCCAATCTCCCGAAATGGGAACAGCTGTGCCCGACTTCGCTCCCGCACCGGCCACGGCCGGGCAGTAGAGCGAAGCAAAAAACTAACAGTCATTGACTACGATAAGTCCGACTCTGAATAGCCGCGAGAGGCCAGTGCATGTGAGCATTGGGGCCGGTTGGAGCGGCTTCAGGAGCAGCCGCGAGCGGCAAGTGCCCGTGAGCATTGGAGCCGGTTGGAGCGGCTGGGAGCGGGGAACTAGAGAAGACGCGACGGCCAGTGCCCGTGAGCATTGGAGCCGGTTGGAGCGGTGCAGGAACTGGAGTAGCCGCGAGCGGCCAGTGCCCGCGAGCATTGGTGCCGGTTGGAGCGGCTTCAGGAGCAGCTGTGAGCGGCCAGTGCCCGAGAGCATTGGAGCCAGTTGGAGCGGCTTGAGGACAGGAGCAGCCGCGAGTGGCCAGTGCCCGAGAGTATTGGAGCCAGTTGGAGCGGCTGTTGGAGCAAATACTCCAAAGTGACAGGCGAGATGGGGCTCCTAAGAGACCGTGTTAGGAGCCTGGAACAGCAGCTCGATTACCTCTGTCTGGTCAGGGAGAGCGAGGAGGTCATAGAGAGGAGTTATAGGTAGGTGGTCACTCCAAGACCACGGGAGGCAGACAACTGGTTCACAGTTAGGAAGGGCAATGGGCAGTGGCAGGGATGGTTATCTCTGGATGGTTATCTTAGTATCTCGGTTACAGCACCTAGTGGGCATTTGTGGCAGTGCCCTGGGATGGTTCAGGTCTTATCTGGCAGACAGAACTATGTGTGTAAGCCTTGCTGGTTTTGAATCCTCCTCCGCTCCTCTGTCATATATGGTTCCACAGGGCTCAATTTTAGGGACCCTGCTTTTCTCACTGTACTTACTTCCTCTGGGTTCCATTCTTAGAAAGCATGGCATCTCTTTTCATTGTTATGCTGATGATAGCCAACTATATATGCCGCTGAGGAAGGAAGATGCATTCTCTGTCAAATCACTTCTGTTATGTCTTGATGACATTAAGTCCTGGATGGCCCTAAACTTTCTAGGATTTAATGAAAAGAAGACAGAGGTGATATTGTTTGGTTCCAATGGCTGCCGTGAACCTCTCCCTGTTGACTTGGGTCCCCTGGCACGGTATGTGAAGCCAACAGTTTTAGACCTGGGTTTTAAGATGGACAGTGATTTTAAATTGGATCATCAAATAGGCGCGGTAGTAAAGTCCAGCTTCTTTCTTTTAAGGCAACTGGCAAAGCTGAAGGTCATTCTTGAGCGGCAGCATTTTGAAACAGTAATCCATGCCTTTATCACGTCTAGTCTGGATTACTGTAACGCAATCTATTTTGGAGTTGCTCGATCTTCCCTGGCTCGTCTCCAGTTGGTTGAAAATGCTGCTGCTCGCCTTTTAACTGGAACTCGGAAGAGGGAGCACATAACGCCAATTCTGGCCTCCCTCCACTGGCTCCCGGTGTACTTTCGAGTTAATTTTAAGACTCTTTTATTTGTTTTTAAATCTTTAAATGGGCTCGCCCCGCCTTACCTCTCTGAGCTGCTTCATCCATACGCTCCTGCCCGGTGCCTCAGGTCAGCTGATCAGCTGCTCCTGGAGGTACCGAGGTCTAAGCGGAAGCTCAGAGGGGATAGAGCCTTCTCTGTTGCTGCTCCGGCGCTATGGAACACTCTGCCGTTGCACATCAGACAGGCCCCCTCACTGTCCATCTTCAAAACCAATCTTAAAACCCAATTATATTCCTTGGCTTTTGACCCTGCATGAGACTTTGCTCCTGTTTTAGTGTTTTTAATGGGTTTTTTTTAATTGTTTTTACTCTCTCTTTTAATGTTTTTATTGTCGTGTAATAATTTTTTTGTCCATGGTTAGTCATGTACAGCACTTTGTTGCAACAGTGGTTGTTTTTAAAGTGCTCTATAAATAAAGTTATTATTATTATTATTATATTTACCCCGGTGGCTGTACACCTTGAAAATAAGTACTCATGTTTGAGTACGGTTGGGGGAGACACCCTACCTGGGGGCAGCGACAGCGGCTGGGCCTCCAGCACAAAGACCGGTCCTGTTGCTCAGAAGGGTAAGGAAAAGAAGAGGAGGACAATAGTAATAGGGGACTCTATAGTCAGAGGGTCGGATAGGCGATTCTGTGGACGCAGTCAGGAGACCCGGATGGTAGTTTGCCTCCCTGGTGCTAGGGTCAGGGTCCAAGATATCCTGAAATGGGAGGGAGAGGAGCATGATGCAGAGGTGGAGGTGTTGCATTGCTTGTCAGTGAAGATATTACAGCAGTGCTTTGGCAGGATAGATTAGAGGGCTCGTCTAGGGAGGCTATTTGGGTGGAACTGAGAAATGGGAAAGGGGTAGCAACACTTATAGGGGTGTATTATAGACCGCCAAATGGGGAGCGAGAATTGGAAGAACAATATGCAAGGAGATAGCAGATATTAGTAATAAGCACAAGGTAGTGATTGTGGGAGATTTCAATTTTCCACACATAGACTGGGAAACACATTCTGTAAATGGGCTGGATGGTTTGAAGTTTGTAAAATGTGTGCAGGATAGTTTTTTGCAGCAATACATAGAGGTACCTACTAGAGAAGGGGCAGTGCTGGACCTCCTGTTAGGAAATGAGACAGGTCAGGTGGCAGAGGTATGCGTTGGGGAACAGTTCGGGTCCAGTGATCACAATACCATTAGGTTCAATATAATTATGGAGAAGGTCAGAACTGGACCTAGGGTTGAGATTTTTGATTGGAGAAAGGCTAACTTTGAGGAGATGCGAAAGGATTTAAAAAGGAGTGAATTGGGACATTTTGTTTTATGGGAAAGATGTGGAAGAGAAATGGAGGACATTTAAAGGTGAAATTTTAAGAGTACAGAATCTTTATGCCCCTGTTCGGTTGAAAGGAAATAGTAAAAATTGGAAAGAGCCATGGTTTTCAGGGGAAATTGGACACTTGGTTCGGAAAAAGAGAGAGATCTACAATAATTATAGGCAGCATGGAGTAAATGAGGTGCTTGAGGAGTATAAAGAATGTAAAAAGAATCTTAAGAAAGAAATTAGAAAAGCTAAAAGAAGATATGAGGTTGCTTTGGCAAGTAAGGTGAAAGTAAATTCAAAGGGTTTCTACAGCTATATTAATAGCAAACGAATAACGAGGGATACAATTGGTCCATTAGAGAGTCAGAGTGGACAGCTATCTGCAGAGCCAAAAGAGATGGGGGAGATATTGAACAATTTATTTTCTTCGGTATTCAGCAAGGAGAAGGATATTGAATTATGTGAGGTAAGGGAAACAAGTAGAGTAGCTATGGAAACTATGAGATTCAAAGAAGAGGAAGTACTGACACTTTTGAAAAATATAAAAGTGGGTAAGTCTCCAGGTCCTGACAGGATATTCCCTAGGACATTGAGGGAAGTTAGTGTAGAAATAGCAGGGGCTATGACAGAAATATTTCAAATGTCATTGGAAACGGGAATGGTGCCGGAGGATTGGCGTACTGCGCATGTTGTTCCATTGTTTAAAAAGGGTTCTAAGAGTAAACCTAGCAATTATAGACCTGTTAGTTTGACGTCAGTGGTGGACAAATTAATGGAAAGGATACTTAGAGATAATATATATAAGCAGCTGGATGAACAGGGTCTGATTAGGAACAGTCAACATGGATTTGTGCCTGGAAGGTCATGTTTGACTAATCTTCTTGAATTTTTTGAAGAGGTTACTCGGGAAATTGATGACGTTAAAGCAGTGGATGTTGTATATATGGACTTCAGTAAGGCATTTGACAAGGTTCCTCATGGAAGGTTGGTTAAGAAGGTTCAATTGTTGGGTATTAATGGTGGAGTAACAAGATGGATTCAACAGTGGCTGAATGGGAGATGCCAGAGAGTAATGGTGGATGGCTGTTTGTCAGGTTGGTGGGGTGCCACAGGGATCTGTGTTGGGTCCACTGTTGTTTGTCATGTAAATCAATGATCTGGATGATGGTGTGGTAAATTGGATTAGTAAGTATGCATAACATACTAAGATAGGTGGTGTTGTAGATAATGAAGTAGATTTTCAAAGTCTACAGAGAGATTTATGCCAGTTGGAAGAGTGGGCTGAAGGATGGCAGATGGAGTTTAATGCTAAATTTTTTATAGATATGTGAAGAGAAAAATATTAGTTAAAACAAATGTAGATCCCTTGCAGTCAGAAACAGGTGAATTGATCATGGGGAACAAGGACATGGCAGACCAATTGAATAATTACTTTGGTTCTGTCTTCACTAAGGAAGACATAAATATTCTGCCGGAAATAGCAGGGGACCGGGGGTCAAATGAGATGGAGGAACTGAGTGAAATCCAGGTTAGCCGGTAAGTGGTGTTAGGTAAATTGAATGGATTATAGGCCGATAAATCCCCAGGTGCAGATAGGCTGCATCCCAGAGTGCTTAAGGAAGTAGCCCCAGAAATAGTGGATGCATTAGTGATAATTTTTCAAACCTCTTTAGATTCTGGAGTAGTTCCTGAGGATTGGAGGGTAGCTAATGTAACCCCACTTTTTAAAAAAGGGAGGGAGAGAAAAAACGGGGAATTACAGACCAGTTAGTCTAACATCGGTAGTGGGGAAACTGCTAGAATCAGTTATTAAAGATGGGATAGCAGCACATTTGGAAAGTGGTGAAATCATTGGACAAAGTCAGCATGGATTTATGAAAGGTAAATCATGTCTGACGAATCTAATAGAATTTTTTGAGGATGCAACTAGTAGAGTGGATAAAGGAGAACCAGTGGATGTGTTATATCTGGACTTTCGGAAAGCTTTCGACAAGGTCCCACATAAGACATTAGTATACAAACTTAAAGCTGCAAGGTGACTTGGATAGGCTGGGTGAGTGGGCAAATGCATGGCAGATGCAATAGAACATGGATAAATGTGAGGTTATCCACTTTAGTGGCAAAAACAGGAAAGTAGACTATAATCTTAATGGTGGCCGATTAGGAAAGGGGGAGATGCAACGAGACCTGGGTGTCATGGTACACCAGTCATTGAAAGTAGGCATGCAGGTGCAGCAGGAAGTGAAGAAAGCGAATGGTATGTTAGCATTCATAGCAAAAGGATTTGTGTATTGGAGCAGGAAGGTTCTACTGCAGTTGTACGGGGTCTTGGTGAGACCACACCTGGAGGATTGCGTACAGTTTTGATCTCCTAATCTGAGGAAAGACATTCTTGCCATAGAGGGAGTACAGAGAAGGTTCACCAGACTGATTCCTGGGTTGTAAGGACTTTCATATGAAGAAAGACTGGATAGACTCGGCTTGTACTCGCTAGAATTTAGAAGATTGAGGGGGAATCTTATAGAAACTTACAAAATTCTTAAGGCATTGGACAGGCTAGATGCAGGAAGATTGTTTTCGATGTTGGGGAAGTCCAGAACAAGGGGTCACATTTTAAGGATAAGGGGGAAATCTTTTAGGACCGAGATGAGGAAAACATTTTTCACAGAGAGTGGTGAATCTCTGGAATTCTCTGTCACAGAAGGTAGTTGAGGCCAGTTAAAATTGGCTATATTTAAGGGGGAGTTACATGTGGCCCTTGGGGCCTAAGGGATCAGGGGGTATGGAGAGAAGGCAGGTACAGATTACTGAGTTGGATGATCAGCCATGATCATATTGAATGGCGGTGCAGGCTCAAAGGGCCGAATGGCCTACTCCTGCACCTATTTTCTATGTTTCTATGGTGTAGAGGGCAAAGAAAGATTGAGCAAAAAAGTGAAGGAAATAGGAAAGGAAGGAGACCAGGTGATAGGATGGGTTAAGCAATAGGAGGAGAGTGAGGAAGGATAAAGGAGTAGTGGAAGGGAAGGGGCTTGGTTAACAATGAGAAAGAGAGCAGATAGAAGGAAAACAGGAGCGGAAGAAAAGACAGTCGCATAACAGTATTGCTGCCTTACAGCGCAAGAGACACGGTTTGATCCTGACTACAGGTGCTATCTTTGCAGAGTTTGTATCTTCTCCCTTTAACTGCATGTGTTTTGTCCTGGTGCTCTGGTTTTCTCCCACATTGCAAAGAATTGCAGGTTTGTAGGTTAATTGGCTTCTGTACATTATTCCTAGTGTGTAGTATAGAACTAGAGTATGGGTGATTACGACCAGTGATCAGTGAGGGAAGTGCCCTGTGAGAAAAGTGTGAGTCTTTGGCTCGAGAGTCTTCGGAGAGGAGGCTGAGGAGAGGAGACCACGCAATACGCTTGAGAGGCTAAGGATTCTGGGAGGACGGACGGACGGAACACACGGACGGACGGAGCCGCGGCTCGAGAGGTTTGCCACGCACTGCAAGGGAGCAGTGGACCAGGCAGGAAGAGCGGACGGAATTACCACTAGACAGCCAAACCAGTAGGTAATTTACGGCTGGGGTGAGTACTTTCCCATTTATAGGAGGTAGGATTATATAAATAAGGGGTGTATCAATACAGTAGGGGATTCTTAAATCGGACCAGTTAATTACTTATATAAGATGGGCGGTCAGGAGATGTGCCAATACTGCGAGATGTGGGAATTTGTCGACACCATTGATGTAGAAAATCCCTACAGCTGCAGTAAGTGTTTGAGGCTAGAGGAACTCCAGCTCCGCATTGATGAGCTGGAGACCCAAATTCATACGTAGCGGTACATCAGGGAGGGGGAGTATTACCTGGATGTTTTGTGCCAGGGGATGGTCACACCGACCAGTTTAACTAATTCAGTAGGCAGGGAGCAAGGAAAGGAAGGTGTGGCCATAAGCGAGGCAGGTAGGGGGAACCAGGAGGAGATGCGGCAGGAGCCACAGCCCTTGTCCCTGACGAGCATGACCGAGGCTCTTACTCAATATAAGGACGGGATCAGGGGCTGTGGGAGGGATGAGCAACCTGGCTGCAGCACCGTGGATCAGAAGGCCATTCAAGAGGGGGGAGTTAGAAGAAATGCCGTAGTGATAGGGGATAGTATTATTCGGGGGGTAGATAAGGTTCTCTGCGGCCAGCAGAACATGTCCCGAAGGCTGTGTTGCCTACCCGGTGCTAGGGTTAAGGATATCTCTGCGATGCTGGAGAGAAATTTGCAGAGGGAGGGGGAGGATCCAGTGGTCGTGGTCCATGTGGGGACCAATGACATAGGAAGGATGAGGAAGGAGGATCTGCTGAAGGAGTTTGAGCAGTTAGGGAATAAATTAAAAAGCAGAACCTCGAGGGTACTGATCTCCGGATTGCTACCTGAGCCACGGGCCAAATCGGCGAGGGTACGTAAAATTAAAAAGCTAAATACGTGGCTCAAAGACTGGTGTGGGAATAATGGGTTTGGTTTCTTGGGCCACTGGCACCAGTACTGGGACAGGGGGGATCTGTTCTGTAAGGACGGACTTCACCTGAACGAGGCTGGGACTGGGGTCCTGGCAAATCATATAACTAGGGCAGTAGAGAGGTCTTTAAACTAAGTAGCGGGGGGAGGTATCAAGGGGAGTAATAACGGCAGGGGTAGAGGAAATAGAGCAGGGTATCAGTGGGGAAGCGGAAAGTCAAAATGTGACAGGAGACAGAATGTGTGAAGACAAAGCTTTAGATGTAAAAGGGGCAAAACCGAAAAGGAAGGGTAGTAAAAATCATCTGAAAGTGCTTTATCTCAATGCACGTATTCGTAATAAGATAAATGAATTAACGGTGCAATTAAGTATATATAGTTATGATATCGTGGCCATTACGGAGACATGGCTGCAAGGGGATCAGGACTGGGAGTTAAATATAGAGGGGTACTCGACAATTAGGAAAGATAGACAGGAAAGAAAGGGAGGAGGGGTGGCCCTTTTAATAAGGGAGGGAATAACGGCAATAGAGAGGAAGGATATTGCGTTGAAGGATCAGGACAGTGAAACAGCTTGGGTACAGATAGAGAATAATAAGGGGAAAAAAAAACTAGTGGGTGTAATTTATAGACCTCCAAATAGCTGTGACGCTGTTAGTCAGAACATAAATCTGCAAATAGTTGACGCATGTAAAAAGGGAACTGCTGTAATCATGGGGGACTTCAATTTTCATATTAATTGGGCAAACCAAACTGGGCAGGGTAGACTAGAGGAAGAGTTTATAGAATGTATTAGAGACGGGTTCCTAGAACAGTATGTCACAGAACCGACAAGGGGGGAGGCAATCTTGGATCTGGTCCTGTGTAATGAAGCAGGATTAATTAAAAATGTCATAGTTAGGGACTCGTTGGGAACAAGTGACCACAATATGGTCGAATTCCATATTCAAATAGAAGGGGAGCAGGTTGAAACTCAGTCTAGGGTGCTTAGTCTAAATAAGGGGGATTATGAAGGTATGAGGACTGAGCTGATCAAAGTTGACTGGGATAGCAGACTCAAGAATAAGACAGTACATGAGCAGTGGTGTACGTTTAAGGGTATACTGTATAACCTTCAAGAAAAATTTATTCCTATGAAGAAAAAAAGGGGTAAGGGTAAGAACAGTCAGCCATGGCTCAGTAAAACTATAAAGGATGGTATTCGGCTGAAGGCAAGGGCATATAAGGTAGCCAGAGATAGTGGGAGGGTAGAGGATTGGGAAGCATTTAAAGGTCAGCAAAAAATAACTAAGAGATTAATTAAGACGGGGAAAATAGACTATGAAAGGAATTTAGCGAACAACATAAAAACTAATAGTAAGAGTTTTTATAGCTATATAAAAAGAAAAAGGGTGGCTAAGGTGAACGTTGGTCCATTGGAGGGTGAGACTGGAGAGTTGTTGGTGGGGAACATGGAAATGGCAAAGGCATTAAACGAGTATTTTGTATCAGTCTTCACCATAGAAGACACAAAAAATATTCCAACACTGGATAAACAGGGGGCGGTAGGAATGGAGGAGCTAAATACTATTAAGATCACCAAGGAGGTGGTATTAGGGAAATTAATGAGACTGAAGGAGGATAAATCCCCTGGGCCTGATGGATTACATCCAAGGGTCTTGAGGGAGATAGCGGTGGGGATTGTGGATGCATTGGTGATAATTTTCCAAAACTCCCTGGAGGCAGGAACGGTCCCAGTGGATTGGAAAATGGCCAATGTAACACCTATATTTAAAAAAGGAAGTAAACAGAAGGCGGGTAACTATAGACCGGTTAGTCTAACATCGGTGGTGGGTAAAATGTTAGAGACAATTATTAAAGAAACACTAACGGGGCACTTGGATAAACATGACTTCATCAGACAGAACCAGCATGGTTTTGTGAAGGGGAAGTCCTGTTTAACGAATCTGCTCGAATTCATTGAGGAAGTAACAACCCGGGTGGATAAAGGGGAACCGGTGGATGTGGTATACTTGGACTTCCAAAAGGCTTTTGACAAGGTGCCACATAAGAGACTATTGCTAAAAATAAAAAATTATGGGATTGGGGGTAATATATTAGCATGGGTAGAGGATTGGCTAACAAATAGGAAGCAGAGAGTGGGGATAAATGGTTCATACTCGGGATGGCAACCGGTAACTAGCGGGGTTCCGCAAGGGTCGGTGCTGGGACCCCAGTTGTTCACAATTTATATAAATGATTTGGAGGAGGGAACCAAGTGTAATATATCAAAATTTGCGGACGATACAAAAATGGGAGGAAAAGTAGGGGATGAGGAGGATAGGAAGAGTCTGCAAAAGGATATAGATAAGCTAGGTGAGTGGGCAACAACTTGGCAGATGAAATTTAATACTAATAAATGTGAAGTCATTCACTTTGGGAGAAAAAATGAAAGGGCAAGTTATTTTCTAAATGAGGAGGAGCTGCGTTGTAATGCAACGCAAAGGGATCTAGGGGTATTAGTACATGAATCACTGAAAGTTAGTATGCAGGTGCAGCAAGCAATCAGGAAGGCCAATGGAGTTTTGGCCTTTATTGCTAGGGGGATTGAGTATAAAAACACGGAGGTCTTGCTGCAGCTGTACACAGTATTAATGAGACCACATTTGGAATACTGTGTACAGTTCTGGGGTCCATACTTAAGAAAGGATGTACTAGCCCTGGAGGCAGTGCAGCGAAGGTTTACAAGATTAATTCCTGCAATGAGGGGATTGACATATGAGGAAAGGTTAAGTAGGCTGGAACTCTACTCTTTGGAGTTTAGAAGAATGAGAGGCGATCTCATTGAAACATATAAGATCGTGAGGGGCCTTGATCGGGTGGATGCACCGAGGATGTTCCCAATGATCGGGGAAACTAGAACTAGGGGACATAGTTGCAGAATAAGGGGGGGCTCTTTTAAAACTGAGATGAGGAAGAACTTCTTCACCCAGAGGGTGGTTAATTTATGGAATTCACTGCCCCAGGGAGCAGTGGAAGCAGAAACTTTAAATATATTTAAGACTAAAATAGATGGTTTTTTAGCTGCCAAGGGGATAAGGGGATACGGGGAGAGGGCAGGGATATGGACCTAGGTATGGTTAGTATAGTAAGATCTGAGTGATCTCCTGGACAAGTGTCGATCGCCTGGATTGGGGTCGGAGAGGAATTTCCCGGATTTTTTTTCCCGAATTGGACCTGGGTTTTTATCCGTTTTTTTGCCTCCCCCAGGAGATCACGAGGTTCTTGGGGTGGAGAGGGGTGATAGCGGTATAAAGGGGAGGGTAGTGTCTTGTGTTCTGTGTCTTGTGTCTACTGTTTGTGGGTAAGTGTGTCTGTTTAGTGTTCAGCCATGAGCGAATGGCGGTGCGGGCTCGACGGACCTGGTGGTCTACTCTCGCACCTACTTTCTATGATTCTATGATTCTATGTTTGGCAAGGACTTTGGAGTTGGATTCATGGCAGTTGATCTTGGAGGGGAGGATGCTTCTCAAACTGCGGAACATCCTGGACAATACAGCTCACCCCCTCCGTGACACACTGACAACCTAAGGTGTACCTTCAGCAAAAGACTGGTTCCACCAATATGCGGGACTGAATGCCACAACAGATCCTTCTTCCCTCTAGCTATCAAAATTTACAACTGCTCTAGTGAGCGTCCCCATGGAATACTCCACCCATAACCATGGCGGAGGAAGCAATGATGTCTCAGGGCAGCCAGAAATGGTCACATTGTTTCTCTACTTATGTACCGTTGACCTTCAATGTCAATACCATTGCTGAGCTCCTCGCTATCAACCTCTGAAAAACCTGACTCAGCAGGGTTTTAAACGCAACTTCAAAGCCTCTTTTCCCGACGCCACTGCTTTGCTTTAAGATTTTAATTTCAAATTTGCATACTGCTGTGCTGAGATATGAACAGCTCTACATGTGATTATTAGACCAGTCATCTGGAGTACATCTCCAGTGTCGTAAGTGAGGCTTGTCCATATTCGTTTCTGGGATTTTAACCATTTTTCCACTGAAAGGATCTAAATATGTACTTATCGTGCAGCTTTCTCCGAAGTGTTTACATTTGCAAGACAGTGGGGCTGGATGGAATGACGGAGCATGACAAACTGGAGGAAATCAAAGATAATTGCGACATTCAGTAACCATTGATGTTCATTCGAGCAGTGACATGTTGTATTAGTTAAGGTTTCAAGATCTGGTCTTTGCTGTGTAGGTCAACAATTATCGTTCTTCCCCAAATGCCTTTGAATTGACTGGCCTGCTAGAAATTTTCAGATACCCCTCCACATGTGCAGGAAAGATCTCCAACTGAGCTGGAGCGGCAAGCTGGCAATAATTGCCATGCAACAATGAGACCAAAGTGGGGACCTGAGGGGGAGGAGGGGGGGGGGGGAGGGAGGGAGGCAGTCTTCTGCCACATTCGACGACAGGCAGTAGATGGAACTGTTCAGTGAACATTTGCAATTTTGTCGGCCCCAAAATGTGGCGACACTTGTGTACTGCCTACGTGAGGTTTGCTGTATGATTTTACCGGGTTGAATGAAAAACAAACCTTTTCACAATGGAGCGATACAAAATGCTGGAGTAACTCAGCGGGGCAGGCAATATCTCTGGATAGAAGGAATGGGTGACGTTTTGGGTCGAGACCCTTCTTCAGAAATGTCACCTATTCCTTCGATCCGGAGATGCTGCCTGTCCCAGTTACTCCGGCATTTTGTGTCTATCTTCGGTGTAAACCAACATCTGCAGTTCACTATACCTAGGTACATGTGTGAGTAAAGTATAATTGATTTTGTCATTGGGTCTGCTGCTCTGCATATATATAAAATGTGTTGCCAGCAGAAGCTGGCTGAGAGCCTCAATGAAGGGGATGTGGTCTTTGAGATGTCTCTGGTATCACTTCGCTCGTGCTGCCAGTGGTTTGGATAATTTTGAAGAGACAGGGTTTGGTGGTATCATGAGTTTGTGAGTCATGAAAATTATTAATTGAATCATTGAATCATTGAATTTTTATCGACTAGGCAACCCTGAGCCCATGCTGATCGTTGTCCTTTCCATCACTCTATCCTTGCGGCAACTGAAATCTAAGTTGCTTTCTGCTCTGATGACAGATCTCAACCAAAACATAATTAGCTGCAACAAACAGGGTGGCAGGGTGGCGCAGCGGTAGAGTTGTTGCCTTGCAGCGCTTGCAGCACCAGAGACCCGGGTTCGATCCCGACTACGGGTGCTGTCTGAATGGAATTTGTACGTTCTCCCCGTGACTGCGTGGGTTTTCTCCGAGATCTTCGTTTTCCTCCCACACTACAAATATGCACAGGTTTGTAGGTTAATTGGCTTGGTATAAGTGTAAATTATCCCTAGTGTGTAGGATAGTGTTAATGTGCTGGGATCGCTGGTCTGTGGTGACTCAGTGGGCTGAAGGGCCTGTTTCCACACTGTATCTCTAGACTAAACTAAAACCTAAACTCAGTGGATCAGGCAGCATTTCTGCAGGGAATGTGATAGCTGATGTTTCGGGACCCTTCTTCAGACAGCTGATCTACAACATGCTCTGACATAGACTGACTTCTACAAGTATTTCCTCAAGTATTCTGAAGAATGGTCCCCACCCAAAATGTCATCTATCCAACTTTATGTTTTGATCACAATTCCAGCATTTGCAGTTCCTTGTGCCTCCAAAGACTCTGATTCCCACTCCACAGATGACCTGCTGGGTACTTTTAGCATTTGCTGCTTTTATTTCCGACATTGAGTGTTGGCAAATTGTTTATTTTTCAATTTTTGATTTTATTCTATTAGAAACCCATTTGTGAAGAGATGGATTCAGGGGCTCCTGCATTGCTGCTTGCTCCAGTATGTAGAGGATGCACAAGTTTTAACAAGAAGCTCCAAATAAGCATCAGCTCATTTTGTTTAGTTTAGTTTAGTTTATTGTCACATGTATCGAGGTATAGTGAAAAGCTTTTGGTGTGTGCTAACTAGTCAAAGGAAAGACTATACATGATTACAATCGAGTAATCTACAGTTTACAGGGAATAGCATAGTTAAAGTAGGAAATGAGTTGAAGTCGAGGTTTAACCTGGTCAGTGCCACCCTCGAGTATACTCGGGGCAGAGCATACAAGTGAAAACAATCTTAGAAGTGAACAGGTGTGAGCAGGTGGAATGATTATAATGCATGATTACAGTTCCATTTCTGTGACCATCACACAAAGACTCGCCTGGCTTGGGCGCCACCTTGGATTTATTGAAATGGATGAGCAAATGGGCATTCCAACTATCATCCACTAACAACATATATTCAATGGATCACACCACCCTCCAACGGTAAAGGTCCACGTGAAAAGCACGAACCACTCTCTAAACCATGACTCAAAGATGACAGCCATTGATGATAAATTTTACCATCACCTTCGCAGTACTGGCATAGCAGTTGGTTCTAGGAGACCAAAAGTTTTTGAAGATCATGACCTTAAACTTCGCTCAATGTCAACAATGACCCTTGCCCTCCGGATATTTCAGTGATATAAACAAAGTGGCAGATCCATTAAAAAGCCAGGACATAGAACAATACAGCACAGGAACAAGCCCTTTGGCCTGAAATATCCGTCCTGAACCTGATGCCAAGTTAAACAAAGCCAGTTCTGAATCCAAACAACCAAGTGTTCATGGATCACGTGTATCTTAGACTTCTGCAGAGATACCACCAACCTTGGCTCTTCAAAATTATCCAAAGCAACAGACAGCATGAGCAAAGTGACACCAGAGACCTCTCCCAGACCACATCCCCTTCATTGAGGAAATACAATTGATTTGTTGAGGTGAACAGGCAAATACACTCAGCCAGCTTCTACTAGCAGATCATGTTGTCTATATACACAGCAGCAGACTCCTGAAGTCAATTCTAAGCTCTATCAGGGGAAGAGAATAGAAGGTAGGCAGAACAAACAATTCAAAGACATTCTCAAAGCCTCCACTAAAACATTTAACATCCCTACTAATTTGTGGAATTCCTTAGCCCATATCTATTCAAAATGAAGGCGGAGCATTCTGGATGGCTTTGAGAACCTCAAATCCATTCATTGTAAGTTTATAGAAGCCCAGCAAAAGAACAGTGGATTAAACGCATAATGTTGCAAGATATTACAATAGACAATAGACAATATGTGCAGGAGTAGGCTATTCAGCCTTTGAGTCAGCACTGCCATTCAATGTGATCATGGCTGATCATCCACAATCATTACCCTATCCCTGCCTTCTCCCCATAACCTCATTATCTTTAAGAGCCCTATCAAGCTCTCTCCTGAAAGTATCCAGAGAAGCAGCCTCCACCGCTCTTTGAGGCAGAGAATTCCACAGACTCACAACACTCTGGGTGAAAATGTGTTTCCTCATCTCTGTTCTCAACGCATTACCCCTTATTCTTAAACCGTGGCCCCTGGTTGTGGACTCCCCCAACATTGGGAACATGTTTCCTGCTTCTAGCGTGTCCAAACCCTTCAGGCTTCTCAGGATATGAACTCCAGGCAGTCACCAGTATATCTGCTTTCAATGGAAAGGTCCACTACTGTTGGTCTTCTGGTTGGGCTGAGGAAACATGTAGTCCCTGAAGCCCAAAACCCTTTAGAATTTGGAGCTGGAAGTTCTTGTTTGAGTTATTGGCCCAATTCGCCATTCCTCAACTGTTTGGATATTCCTTACCAGAGTGTAGAAGGAACTGCAGACACTGGTTTATACAGAAGATAGAGATAGACTGCAGGAGTAACTCAAAGTGGCTACTTTGAGAGAATGTGGAGAGGATGTTTCCACTATTGAGAGAGGACCAGAGGCCATAGCCTCAGGATTGAAGGATGTTCCTGTCGAAAGAAGATGAGGAGGAATTTCTTTAATCAGAGGGCAGTGAATCTGTGAAATTCAATGCCACAGAAGGCTATGGAGGCCAATGGATAATTTTAAGGTAGAGATTGAAAGATATTTGATTGGTATGGGTGTCAGGGGTTATGGGGCGAAGGCAGGAGAAAGCGGTTGAAAAATTGAGATATTGTACAAAAGGAATCTGTAGATAATATTTTCCAAGAGAATGGTTTTGGCTATTCTCAACCAAGTTTTGGAATGATGCTATTTGGTTTTAAAATGGTGTTTTGACAAAGGTCATGTTCCGACAATTTATCCTTTTAAAGTGGGGTGAAGCAGGTAAAGATGTTGGGAGGTCATTGAAAATATTCCTAAGTACTTTGTCCAATGACATCGGGCATACTCAGGTTTATCTGTAGCTTTAAAGGCCAAGAGTAATATAAAATCCCTTTATAAAACTGCAGGGGGCCCTGCAGTACCATTACAGAGATATTCAGTGGCAGGTAGAGTAACCCAGAGAGCTGCGAACTATCAATATTAGACAGTGTATCATGTGTAATGCATTTATAATAACAGGCTCAGCCTGCAGTTGTATTTAATTTCAGAATCACTGGAGTCTTTCACAAGTTTGAAATATAGACATAGAATCATGGAGAACAGAAACAGGCCCTTTGGCTCAACTCGTCCATGCTGACCAGGTTTTATAGCTGAGCTAGTCCCATTTGCCTGCATTTAGCCTCTACTCTGAAACGTTCTGTTCACATATCTGTCTAAATGACTTGATAATGTTGCCATAGTACCTTACTCTCTCATTTCTTCTAGCAGCTAGTGTAACAACTGCTTCTGTGAGAAGAAACTGCCCCTCAAGTTTCTGTTAAATGTTTCTGTTAAATGGTGGCCGATTAGGAAAGGGGGAGATGCAACGAGACCTGGGTGTCATGGTACACCAGTCATTAAAAGTAGGCATGCAGGTGCAGCAGGCAGTGAAGAAGGCGAATGGTATGTTAACATTCATAGCAAAAGGATTTGTGTATAGGAGCAGGGAGGTTCTACTGCAGTTGTACAGGGTCTTGGTGAGACCACACCTGGAGTATTGCGTACAGTTTTGGTCTCCTAATCTGAGGAAAGACATTCTTCCCATAGAGGGAGTACAGAGAAGGTTCACCAGACTGATTCCTGGGTTGTCAGGACTTTCATATGAAGAAAGACTGGATAGACTCGGCTTGTACTCGCTAGAATTTAGAAGATTGAGGGGGAATCTTATAGAAACTTACAAAATTCTTAAGGGGTTGGACAGGCTAGATGCAGGAAGATTGTTTCCGATGTTGGGGAAGTCCAGAACAAGGTGTCGCAGTTTAAGGATAAGGTGAAAATCTTTTAGGATCGAGATGAGGAAAACATTTTTCACACAGAGAGTGGTGAATCTCTGGAATTCTCTGCCACAGAAGGTAGTTGAGGCTAGTTAGTTGGCTATATTTAAGAGGGAGTTAGATGTGGCCCTTGTGGCTAAAGGGATCAGGGGGTATGGAGAGAAGGCAGGTACAGGATACTGAGTTGGATGATCAGCCATGATCATATTGAATGGCGGTGCAGGCTCGAAGGGCCGAATGGCCTACTCCTGCACCTATTTTCTATGTTTCTATGTTTTCACTCTCTCTTCTTAAACATATGCCCTCTAGTTCCTGATCCCTCCAGCCTGGAATAGGGGCCTTGACCATTCACCGTATTTATGCTTATTGTGATCTTGTATACCTCTATAACAAAGATCCCATCTCACGCAGCCTCTCCTTATCTCTCAACCCTTCCCGCCCTGGCACTTGGTGAATCTTTACTGCACCCTTTCCAAGTTAATAACATCCCATGTAATAAGACAGCCAGAACTGTGTTTGATACTCCAAATATGATTTTACCTATGTCTTGTACAGCTCCAGGATATCCCAACTTCGTGTACTCAATACTGATGTAGGCAACACCTCTTTCACACCATCTTTATTTGTGTCACCACTTTCAGGAAACTGTGTATCTTTATGCTTGGTCTCTCTGCTCTACAGCATTCTTCAGGGCCCTATCATTAATTATGTAAGTTCTACCCTGATTTAATTTACTTAAATGCACTGCCTCACATTCATCCAAGTTAAATTCCAGCTGCCTTTTCTTTGGCCCAAGTCCCTAGTTGATTAAGATCCTTTTGTAAACTTAGATAAACCTCCTGATTGTCCATGTTGGTATCATCTGTAAACTTACAAACTACATTGACTACGTTGACTTGGGCAGCATGATGGCACAGCAGTAGAGTTGCTGTCTTACAGTGCCAGAGATGTGGGTTCGATCCTGACTACGGGTGCTGTGTGTACGGAGTCTGTATGTTCTCCCTGTGACTGCGTGGATTTTCTCTGGGTGCTCCGATTTCCTCCCACATATCAAAGACGTTCAGGTTTGTAGGTTAATTGGCTTGGTAAAATTGTAAATTGTCCCTAGTGTGTGTAGGAAAGTGTTAGTGTGCACGGATCGCTGGTCAGCTCGGACTCAGTGGGCTGATGGGCCTATTTCCTGCATCTCTAAACTAAACTGAAATTGTTACCACAGATGACAAACAACAGTAAACCCAGCACTGTTCCCTGCAGTACAATCTAAATAATTATTCAAGTCAAGACAAGTCAAGTCAAGTCAAGAGAGTTTATTATCATGTGTCCCAGATAGGACAATGAAATACTTGCTTGCTGCAGCACAACAGAATATTGTAGGCATAAATACAGATCAGATCAGTGTGTCCATATACCATAGAATATATATGTATACACATAAATAAACAGATAAAGTGCAATAGGCTGTTATAGTTCAGAGTTTGTGTTTAATAGGCTGATGGCTGTGGGTAAGTAGCTGTTCCTGAACCTGGATGTTGCAGATTTCAGGCTCCTGTACCTCCTACCTGATGGCAGCGGAGAGATGAGTGAGTGGCCTGGATGGTGTGGGTCCTTGATGATGCTGCCAGCCTTTTTGAGGCAGCGACTGCGATGGATCACCTCGATGGTAGGGAGGTCAGAGCCGATTATGGACTGGGCAGTGTTTACAACTTTTTGCAGCCTTTTCCACTCCTGGATGCTCAGGTTGCCAAACCAAGCCACGATGCAATCTGTCAGCATGCTCTGTACTGTGCACATGTAGAGGTTCGAGAGAGTCCTCCTTGGCATACCGACTCTCCATAATCTTCTCAGGAAGTAGAGGTGCTGATGTGCTTTCGTTATGATTGCATCAGTGTTCTGGGACCAGGAGAGATCTTCGGAAATATGCACAGCCAGGGATTTGAAGTTCTTGACCCTTTCCACCATCGACCCGTTGATATAAACGGGACTGTGGGTCCCCATCCTACCCCTTCCGAAGTCCAAAATCAGTTCCTTGGTTTTCCTGGTGTTGAGGGCCAGGTTATTGTGCTGGCACCATTTGTTCAATCGGTTGATCTCACTTCTATACTCTGACTCGTCCCCACCAGTGATACATCCCACAACAGTGGTGTCGTCGGCGAACTTGAAGATGGAGTTTGCACTATGTCCGGCTGATTGTAATCGAGGATAACACATTTCCACCAATACGGACAGACTGTGGTCTGTGAATGAGGAAGTCGAAGATCCAATTGCAGAGAGATGTGCAGAGACCCAGATCTGAGAGCTTTGTAATTAGCTTGGAGGGGATGATGGTATTAAATGTCGAGCTCTAGTCAATGAATAACAGCCTGACATATGAGTTTTTGTTACCCTCTTCCCCTTTCACCCAGCCTAATTTGAATCCAATTGGCTAGCTCACCCTGGATCCCATCTAACCTAATGTTTAGGACTAGACATTCTATTAAAGAGCAGTCCTTGGGCCAATTGAAAGAGAAGAAGCATAATATCCCAAAATATTGAGATATGATCTCTTGAGGGCAAATTAATTTCATCGTCCAGAGACTTTCATCAAAATGAAGAATAAAAAGCTGTCCAGGCATCAGAGTTGTTCATAAAATGCAGAAGGGAAGCTGGAATGGGGACTGGGAAATAAAAGAAAGGGGAGGGGAAGAGAAAGTGGAAATAGGAGAGAAAATGAGAAGAAGAATGGATATAAATGAGGTAGGTAAAGTAGTTTACTAACTGTACTTGCTTTCTGTATTCTGGTATCCTAAATATTGAAGTGTTTCCTAATTTAGTTTAAACAAAAAGTTATTTGTAGTATCTGTTAGCACCTTTGTAATGCTGCTTACACAGGCAAGAAACAGAGGTAAACCTGTCAATGGAATTATCCTTTGTAGAAAGCAGCAACTAACTGAAGTGACTAATCCAACAGCGTATCATTAATAGTACCACGATATATCCAGGTCTCAAAGGTGCCCTTACCTCACATTTATCACACTATTGAAACCACGTTCTTAACTCATTGGATACAAGGGCAGAAATTCAATATTTCTCTACTTACCTTAGAAATTACAGCAGGAGTTGGAAGATCTCACAACTTAACGTTTTTACAGCTTATTTCAGAGGAGTAAACATCCTCCTCTCTGTCGAGTGGAGATAATAGGTCAAGATGCAAATCCTTATACAAAATCCTTATACAAAATCCATTCATCCATTTGCTGTGGGCATAACAAAAGTGAAACAATAAAATCACAATCATTATGCCTTTCAAACAATATATCACTGACAAATTAGTATTCTTGCTTGGCGTACATGAATGTATGTGCACATTTAATTCTCCAGAGATGCTCCTGTCCCGCTGAGTTACTCCAGCTTTCTATCTAATGTGCATTTAATTCGGGTGATATAGAATCACAAATTTATCCTGGGTCTGACGTATTACAATGTATTGGCAGGCCATTTTTCTGTTGTTGAAATTCAGTTCCATTAAATTACATTAATTTTGCACGTTGAAGTTTTTATGTAAAACATTCTGCATTGCCATTGGGGATACATTTCTATGCGAATATCATCTTAAAAAAAAGGAAGTCTCTTCAGCTTTCTGTTGAACTGCATTTGAATAGGATTAATGTGCATCCCGCAAAACATCGATTTTATTTAATCTAGGCCTTATTTTGAGAGGGACACATTCACGTGTGGACAATCATGTCCAGCTTTAAATAGACATATTGCAATCATACTACTGATTTAAATTGAATTTAATAGAATAAATTCACATTTGTTTGACAGGCCAGAGTTTCTGGGGGTATGAGCACTCTTGTTGCATCACTAAATGTGACAGCCTGCTTTGCCTTCAGCATTTGGCAAAGACCGCAGACTCCAAAAATTCTCCTCATGTTAAAAAATCTGTATCTGCCACAGACATAATGGGAGTAGGAGCTGGCACAGTGTTGACTTGAAATGGAATAAGCTGTGAAGGAGATAACAGGAATAGCGATCTTTCTCTCCTACAGCTGAACCCTTATTATTATTTGCATGGAGGCTTCTCATACAACAGAAGTCTTATTCACATATTTGTAGAGAGCGAGGATGTGTTCTCCCCACACAAGTAACACTCCGCATGGTCTTTTATATTCCTCTGGGAAGGAGCAGTCAAATGGCCACAATTTGATTAATCTTGTTTCTATGTGGATTTCTTATTTATGAAATAAATTGCAAATCAAGCAAATGACTCCATATCACATTTAGCAGTGGTTTTCAATCGCTTGTCATATTAGTTTCTCTCACATTACCGTAGAGATCTACTGTGTGGCAGCCCCCCCATCTTTCAGTGGCATTTGAATTAAATTGTGAGTGCCGTGCTAATAAACTCATAACTGCTCCATCACAGTGAGGAGGTGCTTGGTGAACTCACTGTGGTGGATGTTAATTTGTGTTTATAGATATAGATAGATAGATATGCCATTTATTGTCACTATACATGTACAGTGAAACTGAAAGCTGCTCGTACTCAGTGCATACATACAATTTTACACAAAAAACAAGAAACAGAAAACAAAACAGAAGGGAGATGGGGGGGGGAATAGGTGCACAAATTCTACGGCGCTACATACATATATACATATATACAGATGGAAGTCCGTGTTGGGCGGTGTAGTCAGTGAATGTGTGGATTTGAATTCATGGTAGATATAATTCTCGGGAAGCAGCTATTCCTGAGTCTGTTTGTCCTGGATTTGATGCACCTATAGCGCCTTCCAGAGGGCAGCAGGTTGAACAGTCCAAACGCAGGATGGGAGCTGTCTTTGGTGATCTTCTTTGCCCTGCTAAGGCAGCGGGAGGTGTAGATGTCCATCAGGGAGGGGAGAGGGCAACCAATGATCCTCTGCGCTGTCCTGGTTACCCTCTGAAGCCTCTCCCTGTCTGCCATGGTGCAGCTGCCATACCATGCTGTAATGCAGTATGTCAGCAGGCTCTCGATGGACGAGCGGTAGAAGGTCAGCAGCAGGTTAGAGTCTAGGTTGTGCTTCCTGAGGACCCTCAGGAAGTGCAGCCGCTGCTGAGCCTTCTTGATGACCGCTGTCGTGTTGTCCGTCCAGGAGATGTCAGCCGCGATATGGACGCCGAGAAACCGGAAGGTGTTGACCCTCTCCACACACTCGCCGTTGATGTGTAGGGGGGCTAAGTCGGTGCTGTGCCTCCTGAAGTCGACAATGAGCTCTTTTGTTTTCCTGGTGTTCAGAGCCAGATTGTTTTCTGAGCACCAGGTTGTCAACTTCAGGACTTCCTCTCTGTAGGCTGCCTCGTCTCCCTTTGAAATAAGTCCGACCACAGTAGTGTCGTCAGCAAATTTGACGATGCGGTTGTTGTTGTGGGCCGGACTACAGTCGTAGGTGTAGAGACAGTATAAGAGGGGGCTTAGCACACAGCCCTGTGGGGAACCGGTACTCAACCTGCGAGTGGAGGAGAGGTGGGGGCCAAGTCTCACAGTCTGGGGCCGGTTTGTGAGGAAATCCTTAATCCAGGCACATGTGACAGTGGGGAGGCCGAGAGTGACCAGTTTACCAATGAGGATGTCTGGGATGATTGTGTTAAAGGCTGAACTAAAATCCACAAAGAGCATCCGGACGTAGCTCTGCCCCTGCTCCAGATGGCTCAGCACAGAGTGGAGAGCTACGGTGATGGCGTCTTCTGTGGATCTGTTTTGGCGATAAGCGAATTGGTGGGGGTCGAAGTCTGGTGGTAGATAGTCCTTGATGTGCTGGAGGACCAATCTCTCGAAGCACTTCGTGATTACCGGAGTGAGGGCAACAGGACGGTAGTCATTAAGGCTGGTGATGGGAGACTTCTTCGGCACAGGGACGATTGTGGCTGATTTTAGGCAGGACGGAATAACTGCCTGGGCCAGGGAGAGATTGAAAATTCTGGTGAAGATGGCAGTGAGCTGGTGGGCGCACGCTTTGAGCACCTTACCAGGGACTCCATCTGGGCCGGTAGCCTTCTTGGGGTTCACTGCCAGGAGCACCCGTCTGACATCGTGTTCCCCGACAGTGAGTGGGGTAGTACAGGAGCCAGGTGAGGGTGGGAACAGGGCTGTAGCAGGTGAGTGCTGCTGTTGTGATGTCTCAAAGCGGGAGAAGAAGCAATTTAGCTTATTGTATGATTTGTAATTTATTATTATTGTGTATGACTGGAGGCAGGGAGAGGGAGAGGGAGAGGGGTGAGGAGAGGGAGATGGAGAGGGGGAGGAGAGAGGGGTGGGGTACAGGGGGAGGGAGGGATGGGGGTGAGAGGTGTGGGGAGGGAGGGGAGGGAGGGGGAGGAGGGAGATGGGTAGGGGAGGGAGGGGGAGGGGGAGAGTGTGGATGGAGGGGGAGAGAGGGGTAGGGGGAGAGAGGGGCGAGAGGTGGGAGGGAGAGGGGGGGGGGGGAGAAGTGGAAGAGTGGGTAGGGAGGGAGGGGGTAGAGGGGTAGGGGGAGTGGGGGAGTGGTGGAAGAGGGACAGAGGGGTACGGGAAGGGGTGGGGAGTGAGAGGGGAGGGAGGGAAGGGAGGGGGGGGCGAGAGAGGGGTGGGGGGGGGGGAGGGTTGGGGAAAGTGGGAGAGAAGTGGAAGAGTGGGGAGGGAGGGGTAGGTGGAGAGGTGGAAGAGGGACAGAGTGGTAGGGAGAGAGGAAAGGTGGGTGGTGGGGGGAGAGAGGGATGGGGGTGGGGGAGGGGAGGAGGGGGAGGAGAGGGGAGAGCGGTGAGGAGAGGGAGATGGAGAGGGAGATGGAGAGGGGGAGGAGAGAGTGGTGGGGGAGGGGAGGAAAGAGGGGAGGGGGAGAGAGGTGTGGGGAAGGGGGGAGATGGGGTACCACCATGAGGTACCACCTCCAGTTTAAATTCCATTTGGAATATTTTGGAGGACCAAGAAACCAAGAACCAAGAAACCAAGAGTGGTGGTGCAGCGGTAGAGTTTTGCCTTAAAGGCCTGTCCCACTTGGGCGACCTAATCCGCTAGTTCTGGCGAGTTTGCCCATGACTCATACTCGCAGCATGGTCGACATGAGGTCATAGGAGGTCTTCGTAACTCTCCTTCAAGCTCGAGAGTGGTCTCCGCGTTTTTGAGGCCTCAGCAAGGTCGCGGTGGTTTTTTCAATATGTTAAAAAATGCGTAAAAAAGTAAAATGCGTGTAAAAATAGGTTGCCATGGAAAAAATTGATACTTTTTTTAGTTGTAGGTTTAGTCGTAGTAGGTCGTAGTAGGTCAGTGCATCCGTGGATAACAAGGGAAATCAGGGATAGTATCAAAGCGAAGGATGATGAGTACAAATTAGCCAGAAAAAAGCAGCATACCAGAGGACTGGGAGAAATTCAGAGACCAGCAGAGGAGGACAAAGGGCTTAATTAGGAAAGGAAAAATAGATTATGAAAGAAAACTGGCAGGGAACATAAAAACTGACTGAAAAGTTTTTATAGATATGTGAAAAGAAAGAGATTAGTTAAAACAAATGTAGGTTTTCCCTTGCAGTCAGAAACAGGTGAGTTGATCATGGGGAACAAGGATATGGCGGAACAATTGAATAACTACTTTGGTTCCGTCTTCACTAAGGAAGACATAAATAATCTGCCGGAAATAGCAGGGGACCGCGGGTCAAAGGTTGGAGGAATTGAGTGAAATCCAGGTTAGTCGGGAAGTGATGTTGGGTAAATTGAATGGATTAAAGGCCGATAAATCCCCAGGGCCAGATAGGCTGCATCCCAGAGTACTTAAGGAAGTAGCTCCAGAAATAGTGGATGCATTAGTATTAATCTTTCAAAACTCTTTAGATTCTGGAGTAGTTCCTGAGGATTGGCGGGTAGCAAACGTAACCCCACTCTTGGAGAGAAAACGGGGAATTACAGACCAGTTAGTCTAACATCAGTAGTGGGGAAACTGCTAGAGTCAGTTATTAAAGATGGGATAGCAGCACATTTGGAAAGTGGTGAAATCATTGGACAAAGTCAGCATGGATTTACGAAAGGTAAATCACGTCTGACGAATCTCATAGAATTTTTCGAGGATGTAACTAGTAGCGTGGATAGGGGAGAACCAGTGGATGTGGTGTGTCTAGACTTCCAGAAGGCTTTCGACAAGGTCCCACATAAGAGATTAGTATACAAACTTAAAGCACATGGCATTGGGGGTTCAGTATTGATGTGGATAGAGAAAGGAATCAAAGAGTAGGAGTAAACGGGTCCTTTTCACAATGGCAGGCAGTGACTAGTGGGTTACCGCAAGGCTCTGTGCCGGGACCCCAGCTATTTACAATCTATATTAATGATCTGGATGAGGGAATTGAAGGCAATATCTCCAAGTTTGCGGATGACACTAAGCTGGGGGGCAGTGTTAGCTGTGAGGAGGATGCTAGGAGACTGCAAGGTGACTTGGATAGGCTGGGTGAGTGGGCAAATGTTTGGCAGACGCAGTATAATGTGGATAAATGTGAGGTTATCCATTTTGGTGGCAAAAACAGGAAAGCAGACTATTATCTAAATGGTGGCCGATTAGGAAAAGGGGAGATGCAGCAAGACCTGGGTGTCATGGTACACCAGTCATTGAAAGTAGGCATGCAGGTGCAGCAGGCAGTGAAGAAAGCGAATGGTATGTTAGCTTTCACTGCAAAAGGATTTGAGTATAGGAGCAGGGAGGTTCTACTGCAGTTGTACAGGGTCTTGGTGAGACCACACCTGGAGTAGTGCGTACAGTTTTGGTCTCCAAATCTGAGGAAGGACATTATTGCCACAGAGTGTAGTTGAGGCCAGTTCATTGGCTATATATAAGAGGGAGTTAGATGTGGCCCTTGTGGCTAAGGGGATCAGAGGGTATGGAGAGAAGGCAGGTACGGGATACTGTTGGATGATCAGCCGTGATCATATTGAATGGCGGTGCAGGCTCGAAGGGCCGAATGGCCTACTCCTGCACCTAATTTCTATGTTTCTATGTTTCTATGTCAGCATGTTAGTCATAGGTAATCGATGGTAGTCGAAGGTAGTCGAAGGTAGTCGAAGGTAGAAAAAGGTAGTCGTAGATAGTCTTCAACATAGTCGAAGGGATGTTGAAGGAGATCAAAGGAAGTCGTCTTTACTCTTCACTATTCGGTGTCAAATTTTCCCGAAGTTTGTCATAGCTAGTCATAGCTAGTCGAAGCTGGTCTTCAACATAGTCAAAGGAGGTCGAAGGAGGTCTTCTGCATAGTCGAAGGAGGTCTTCAACATGTCATTTTTTCAAACTCTCCTAAACTTGTCTAAACTCGCCAATTAGGTCGCCCAAGTGGGACAGCCCCTTTACAGTGCCAGAAACCTGGATTTGATCTTGACCACAGGTGCTGTCTGTACAGAATTCAGAGGAAACCCATGTGGCTGCAGGGGTTTTATCTGAGTGCTCCAATATCCTCCCCCCCCCCCCTAAAGACGTACGGGTGTGCAGGTTAATTAGCTTCAGTAAAAGTTATAAATTATCCCTAATGTGTAGGATAGTACTAGTGTACAGGGTGATCACTGGTTGGTGCAATCCCAGTGGGCCGCGCTGGATCTCCAAACTATAAAGTCTAAAGAGTGCTTCCGCCCATTGGATTTCATTGCATTTTGTCCCTTCTGTTTTTCAGCTAAAACTACACATCTATGACAAAAAGTGAAAAGTTTTATTCTGAGGGAGCAAAATTTACTCTCATTAATGTTCTACTGAGTAATGAGAGTAAATTTTGCTCCTTCAGAATAAAACGTTTAACTTTATATAGTAGATGTGTAGTATTCGCTGAAAAGTTTAGCAGAAGGGACAAAATGTATTGAAATCCAAGCCAGTGTCTATGGAGAAACATGGCAAGCTGAGGAAATATGTGCAACCAGTTTATTCAATTGAGTCATGGAGTCGTACAGCACAGAAAGGGGCCCTTGGCCCACCATGTGCATTCAAACTTTTTGCTATCCACATTAATCCCTTTTGCCCACATTAGGTCTATATCCTTTTATGCTGGACTAAATGGTTGTCTGAACGTATTGATTGTATCAGATTCCACCACCTCCTCTGGCAGTAAGTTCCAGAAATTAACCATTCCCTGGGTAAATAACTTTCCCTTTATTTTTTGTTACCCAATATGCTTCCCCAGTCTTCACTGGAACAGTATCTGAAATTCAATAACCACATAGTTAATTGATATTTTGTGTTAGGGATACAGTGTGGAAACGGCCCCTTCGGCCCACCGAGTCCACACCAATCAGCGATCCCCACACATTAACACTATCCTACACACACTTTAAACCAAGCCAATTAATCTACAGACCTGTATGTCTTTGGAGTGTGGGAGGAAACCACAGATCTTTGCAAAAACCTTGTAGCTCACAGGGAGAACATAAAATGATTTTGTATATCTATCACTTAAATTCTAATTATGGTTCTCTCTCTGTACCACAAACTTCAACATTAACCTCAACATTCCATTATGCATATTAGATTTGTTAAGGGCCTGCCCCACTTTTAAGATGGCGGATGTGCGGGAGTGGGCGCCGTCTGTGTATGGCAGCCTGCCCGCAGTCCGTCTCTACACCTTTTTTTATTTTATTTTATTTTAATCCTGTTAAAAATGTTAGTGGAGTTCTTCTATGTGGGGGGTGGGGACGGGGAAGGGGGAAACTTTATTTCTTAGTCACCTACCTGGTCGGAGAGGCAGCATCCCTCCGAGCTGCTTCTTCGCCCCGTCCTCGCGGCCTACCATTGAGAATGGAGCAGCGTTTCCTGTCAGGACCGGCCGGGACTACAGCTTCGGTGGCGGTGGCGCAGCGCTGGGATACCAACACGGAGCGGGCGATGCCTTACTGGGTCGCTGTGTGGTAAGCTCCGGAGCGCTGTGGCCGTCAATCCCAACATCGCAGATCTGGGGCTGCGGGCGTCCGGCCGCGGGCGGCGCTGGATTTGGAGCGCCGCAGGGCCAGGACTCGAGTTTGCCGGGGTCGGAGCTCCAACCGGCGCGGCCTGAGGGCTACAAGTGCCCCGGTCTCCGGGGAGGAGGCAGCCGCTCCAGACTTTTCCAAGCCACTGAGGAATGTTTCGCCCGACGTCGAAGTTCCATCTTCACGGCAAGAGGGCCCTGAAAATCATCGGACTGGCGGCACGGCCACAAATGGGCCCCGACCTTGGGTGTTTCACAGAGGAAGATGACTTAACTTTCTGGTGCCTTTCCCCACAGTGGAAAGTTTTGATTCTGCTGTGGGGGGACATTTGTGTTGAACTCTATAATGTGTTGTGTCCATTTTATTCATTTTTTTAACCTTTTTCTATGGTTTGTAATGGAACTTATTATTTAATTTATGTAAAGCACTTTGGTGTCAATGCGAGTTGACTTAAAACGTGCTATATAAATAAAACTTACTTACTTACTTACTTACTTACTTACTTACTTACTTACTTACTTACTTACTTACTTACTTACTTACTTACTTACTTACTTACTTACTTACTTACTTACTTACTTACTTACTTACTTACTTACTTACAGGTGACTGCCAGCAAAGGTGGCCAAAATTTTCAACATGTTGAAAATTCAGCGACGACCAGAAATACGCTATGACTCTATGGAGACCTCTCACGACCATGGATAATCATTACGAGTCACGCTGCACCGGCCCTGAGACAAAAACGATTTGTTATCTACCACTGTTAGCACTTGTTAACAGCCAGTAGTTAACACGTAGTTATATCAATACATCGATCCACATTCCTCAGTAAATGTAATTGTGTTTTGACCAAGTATTAATGATGCAGCGTTCCTTTGAATAAAATTCATGGGAGAATTTCTTAACTCACTGTCATTGAGGGCTCCTGACCGCGAGCACGGGCTTCTTCTGGTATGCAGGTAAATTCAATCATCCACGTTATTTTATTATTCTCTCACTCTCTCTCTCTCTCTCTCCTCTCTCCCTGCTCTCCATTATCTCTCCCTCCATCCCTTGTTCTCTCTCCCTCTCTCGCTGTGTCTCTCTGTCTTTCGCTCTCTCCCTTTCTCTCTCTCCTGCTCCCCATCTCGTCTCTCTCTCGCTATCTCATTCCCTCTCTCTCACCCTCTCACCTCGGCATCCCTGGAATCATTTGGCGTTTTGCGGGGATGGCTGCATCTGCAGTTCCTTCCTGTTGGGGGGAGGGTGCCCTGGCCCGTGGTGGCTCCTGGTCCGTTCCCTCCGCGGGTGCCGCCTGGCCCGCTGAGTTCCTCCAGCGCTCAGTGTTTTTTGTTTGGCTCTGGAGTTGAAGGTGGACACAGGGGGCTGGGGTGGCTCAGCAGGACGGGCGGCGGCTCTGGGGAGTGGGTGGCGTTTTGGGTCGAGACCCTTCTTCAGACAATCACAAGTACTCTCACCGATGCGAGTTCAGTTCAGTCTGAAGAAAGGTCTTCTCTCCAGAGTCGCTGCCTGTCCTGCTGAGTTACTCCAGCTTTATGTCTATCTTCAATTTAAATAAGTTAAATAAAAAACACAGAGTGTTGGAGGAACTCAGCGGACTAAATTTCGGCAACCTATCACGGGTGCCGGCAGTCGCCTGTAAAGGTCACGAAAGTGGGACAGGTCCTTATAGGTGATGTGAACACACACTCTATATCACACTAGGTAGCATCCGTGGAAATAAAATAGAGCTATGTTTCATCATAACTGGGACTTTTACATTTTTTGAGGAAGGGTCTTTGACCTGAAATATTAACTTTGTTTCTCTCTTCACAGATATGATCTGACTTGGTCCTTTCACTGGAGTTTAGAAGGATGAGGGGGTATCTTATAGAAACATATACAATTATAAAAGGACTGAAAAAGCTAGATGCAGGAAATAACTTTCCCAATGTTGGGCGAGTCCAGAACCAGGGGCCACAGTAGCAATGTTACAAAATTTTGAGATTTAAAAAATCAAGTCTGCAATTTATCCCATCAGATAAAGCATAACAATAAGTTTAATTTGACACCAAATTCACTTTCATATCTCAAGTATTAAAAAAGTTATGACCATTTTCATACTCTGAAATTAGCATCTTGTTCCCTATTGATTTTCAATGGACATTACAAAAAAGCTGTGATCTTGGATAGTCAAAAGCCCATTTCTTAAGGAAAGATTAACATTTTTAAATAGCCTAAGTGTCCAAAGATTATTCACAAATAATTCACAATATAACATGATTTTTATATCTAATTTACATTAATTTATAGGCCAAATGGAAGGAATTTAGTGTTCAATTGCTGTAAATAAATGCCCATTTAAATCAGCTTTCTAGTGGGTTCCTGTGAACGCGCTGGTTTAGAACGTTCACATTGCGCTGGATTAGTGCCCTCAAATGCCGAGAAAAATACTGCGGGATATAAAAAGCCCAAAATGAACTACTCGCTATAGATAACTTTATATGCAGGGTTATATACATGCCCCATTTAATGTAAAAATAAGGTATATACCTTTAATTGTTTGCTTTATAAAACCCTGGGGCTGCGAGAGGTTGCGGAATGAGAGAGTAATTTAAAAACTATTATAATTATATTATCGAGGCCTATAAAACTAATAATACCTTTTGCGACCGGATCTTGCAGCGATTTTTCGATAATGATTTACTAGGCTGAACATCTGCGATTAGAACAGCCTAGTAAAAATCACGTTTTAAACCCGCCCCCTCCAAACAGCGCCAAAATCGCGGACATGGCTTTGGGCAGATTCCCAATGACGATTCAGGTAGGTTTTGTAACATACCTAGCCACAGTCTTAGAATAAAGGGGAGGTCATTTAAGACTGAGGTGACAAAAAACGTTTTCACCCAGAGAGTTGTGAATTTATTGAATTCCCTGGCCAAATCACTGGATGGGTTTAAGAGAGAGTTACAGTATATAGAGCTCTAGGGGTTAATGGAGTCAAGGGATATGGGGAGAAGGCAGGCATGGGTTATTGATAGGGGACGATCAGCTATGATCACAATGAATGGCGGTGCTGGCTTGAAGGGGCGAATGGCCTCGTCCTGCACCTATTTTCTATGTTTCTATGTTTCTATGTTTCAAGCTAATGTGCTGATTAAGAAAGGAATCAGCGCATTTACTGGCCACATAGCAGAAGCGTTCACGTCACGGGGCTGGAATCTGGAAGTATCCTGAGCTAATTCTGCTACTACCGTCATCTATTGCAACGTGATTGCTCCCACCGATTGTCACCGGAAGCTTGTGTCCTTTTCAGGAAGGCAGGAAGCAATGCCAAGGGTGCGTGCCACATTGGCCATTCCATTTTCTCTCTTCTAGGTTGGCATCAGTACTGTGGCAAGATCTTGCCAAATTGTAGCACTCAACTGCACTTTGCAATGGAGTTATAGGAACAAAGTTGATGCTTGTTGAGGATTTGCTTTGCACCTCGTATGCTACTAACATGGGCAGTGTAGGTTTGGGTGTGTGGAAAGCTGGAAAAATAAAGAATGAAAGGCAAATCAAGGCAATTTAACCATATAATCTCTGATTAAAATGACAGGATAGATTAAGCAATCACTTTGCAATTATAGTAAGGCTACAGGGCAAGAAAACATATTTTATGTTTGTGTCAAAAAACATTTGTTTTCCCGCAAGGTCTGCTCATTTAAATGGTATTCTTGCACTTTCTGTAAGGTAGTGCTCCATGCAGTTCCTGTTTATGGGATGAATATTTAAAGAACTCCTTCTGTGGCTTACAAAAGAGCTGACCAATGTGTAACTCATTCAACAATTTTGCGAGCACTAATATATGACTGGTCTAGCAAATTAGCGGAGAGACGGAAGGAACGGTAGATGCTGGAATCTTGAGCAAAACACAAAGTGTTGGAGGAACTTAACAGGACATAATCTTTGGAGGGAGTGGACGGGCAACATTTTGGGCCAGGAACCATCTTCATTCTGAAGAAGGGTCCTGACCTGAAATGTTGCCTGCCCATTCCCTCCAAAATTAGCTAAGTGTTTGGACAAAAATGAAGCGGTGCAAACAAAGGAACTTGGGACAAGGGCAGTAAAAGGAGAAGAGCTTAATTCACACAAAGAGAGCTGCAGGTTATTCTACAAGAGGTGTTTGCATTGGCTTATGCAGCTCTTTCCTTAGAACATCAATCATGGCGAAAGATAACAATGCCAGGTCCTCTGTGAAGTTTGCCGTTGAAAAGTCATCCAACATACAATGGCATTAAGTTACAACATCTGGAATATTGCAAAAAATATCTTTGCTTCAAAGGGCAACTCCTCAGCTTACAAATAATGCATTGGTCTAGTTTAGTTTAGAAATACAACACGGAAACAGGCCCTTTGGACACCGAGTCTGCACCGACCAGCGATCCCGACACATTAACATTATCTTACACACACTAGGGACAATTTTACATTTACCTCAAGCCAATTAACCAACAAACCTGTGCATCTTTGGAATGTGGGAGGAAACCGAAGATCTCGTAGAAAACCCACGCAGGTCATGGGGAGAATGTACAAACACTGTACAGATTGCACTCGTAGTCAGGATCGAACCAGGGTCTCTGGCGCTGTAACGCAGTAGCTCTATGGCTGATTCACCATGCCGCCCTAGTACTTACGAAATGTGCTATTATTTATACAACAATAATTGATGTACTGATCATCTTGCAATTTCAAGATTCAAGATTCAAGGTTCAATTTAATCGTCATTTGGACCCCTTGAGGTCCAAACGAAATGCCGTTTCTGCAGCCATACATTACAAACAAATAGACTCAAGACACAACATAACTTATATAAACATCCATCACATCACTGTGATGGAAGGCCAAAAAAACTTATCTCTCCACTGCACTCCCCCCCCGATGTCAGAATCAAAGTCAAAGCCCCCGGCTGGCGATGGCGATTGTCCCGCAGCCATTAAAGCCACGCCGGGTGGTGCGAGGTCGCACACCGGGTCTTGGTGTTAGAGCCCCCGGCGTGCGCTTGCAGAGTCCCGCGGCCATTCCAAGCCGCGCAGGGCAGTGATGTCAGGCCCCGCTCCAGGAGCTCTTCGACCCCGCAACTCGGGCGTGAGAAGTCGCCGTTGCGAGAGCCCTGAAAAGCGGTCTCCCTCCAGGGACCCACGGGCTCCCGGTGCCGCCGTCCACCAGACCCGCAGTTGCAGTCTCCGAATCTCCGGAGGTCGGGCCGCAGCAGCAGCAGCAGCTCCACCACCACTCCACCCGCTCTGGACTCGGCCAGCTCCGCGACGGTGAGGTGACTCGTCGGCACCAGAGTCCCCGGTCTTCTCCTGTTGGAGGCCGCTCCTCGTTGCAGCCCCAACGACAACGAAGACCCGACAAAGAAAAGGTGCAGGGAGAGATTTAAAAGTTACCCCCTCCCTCCCACCCCACCCCCACCCCCCCCACACACACACACCACCCCAACAAAAAATAACAAAAACTACATAGAAACATAGACAAAAAATAATAAACACGCAGACGGGCTGCAGAGGCCGCTGCTGACGAGAGTCGCGCCGCCTACCGCCACCATTTATAATGGAAAGCGTTAATGTTGATTTATATCAACCAGGAAAACTAACTAAATCTGACTAAACATTTTACAAATATTGTCACCATCCCTTGCAAAAAAAAACCTGACAGCTGAACATGAGCTCTGACTTTAGGTCGAAGACATATGAAAACAAATAACCAGGACTTGGGTCTCAGACTTGTTCTGACCATACTTACAGATACATTCACAATCCCATCACTCTTACTGTGAAATACAAATGGACAGTCACCTACCATGGTGATTTCGATGTCATGGAAGAAAGATATAGGTGTGGAAGGCTCCTAATCTCTTTCAAAAAACAAACTATCAGACCTGTGAGAGCAATGTCTTGGTGATGGTGACAAATCTTGTTAACAAACAAAGATTCCAATGGTTGATGCAATTCTGTGGTTCTTGGCCGAACAAGTTGGTCATGGCCCCACAGTTATTTTGCTTGCTTCATCTCATACAGTGTTCTTTCAATAGCTGAAGAAAAAGAGTGACCATTTGTCAGATTAATAACCAGGAATGGAGACAAAAGACGTAACACAAACTCAATCTATCATACTGGAAAACGTTTGAGATTGAAAACACAGTTCAATTAATTGTATAAAACATCAAATACAAAGAGGTATTTTGCTCTGATGGCCCATTCGATGACCAATGGAAACATAGAAACATAGAAACATAGAAATTAGGTGCAGGAGTAGGCCATTCGGCCCTTCGAGCCCGCACCGCCATTCAATATGATCATGGCTGATCATCCAACTCAGTATCCCGTACCTGCCTTCTCACCATACCCCCTGATCCCCTTAGCCACAAGGGCCACATCTAACTCCCTCTTAAATATAGCCAATGAACTGGCCTCAACTACCCTCTGTGGCAGAGAGTTCCAGAGATTCACCACTCTCTGTGTGAAAAAAGTTCTTCTCATCTCGGTTTTAAAGGATTTCCCCCTTATCCTTAAGCTGTGACCTCTTGAAAGACAGCTTCACTCTAAGCATCAAGGGTATGGCAGTATTTTTGTACAATTTCTGTAATCTACCCATCGCAAATACATGTGATTACTCATTCGCAATAATATTTAATTCAAATAGATTTTTGTTTAGAGATGCAGGGTGAAAAGAAACTCTTTGGCCCACCGATTCCACGCCGCCCAATGATCCCCACACGCTAGTGTTACCCTACACACACTGGGGCCAATTTACAAGTATATCAATCCAATTAACCTGCAAACCGGTACGTCTTTGGAGTGTGGGAGGAACCCAGAGATCCTGGAGAAAACTCATGCAGGTCATGGGGAGAACGTACAAACTTCATCCAGCCAAGCAGCCATAGTTAGGACTGAACCTGGGTCTCTGTCCTGTAAAGGGGCTGTCCCACTTGGGCGTCATTTGCGCGTCACGCAGATGGCTCGTGAAGATTTTGTACATCCCAAAATCCTAGGATACCGCACGCGGCCGCGCGTCGCTGCCTATATCACCACGCACCATGCGCACGTAATGCGCACCATGTGCGCGTCATGATGCGCGCGTCGTGATGCGTAAATGACATCGCGTAAATGACTTGCAAATGACGCCCAAGTGGGACAGGCCCTTGAGGCAGCAACTCTACTGCTGCACCACTGTGCCACTCTGCACCACTGTCACGCCAGTAGTGTTACGTGCATGCGCTAGGTATCTTAGTGTTAGATGAGCCTTCAAATGCCCATTATCCATGTCTAATACTGTATTTACTATGTGGAAAGATGGGGTGATATCGACTGGAAAATCCACAATCTATTATTTGCTTGTCAGCGTCTGCAGGCTACCCTTTCTGGGCCCCATGTGAGGTGATATTGATAAAATTTCTCATTTCTCAGTTACTGCCCCTCCTTTGTTCACATATACCATACATGAGCAATCATACTTGCAATTTTCTTTTCTTTCCAGCCTTCTAAATTTGGCTGTTAGATAACAAACATGCTTTTTACAAATTCATGTTTGAATTCCATCAGCCTACTGCTTGTGGCACAGCCCCAAAATGACATAAATGAAGGCACTACTGACAACCTATGTACCGTGGATCTAACAAAATACTAACCTTGTCTTAGTTTAGTTTAGGAACAATTGATAGTAGAACCAAAGAACTGCAGAAGCTGCTTTATACAAAAGATATAACCCTTTTTCAGATTTGAATCCAAAATGTCACTCAGTGTTTTTCTCCAGAGATGCTACCTGACCCGCTGAGTTACTGCAGCACTTTGTGTCTATCTCAATTTAGTTTAGTTTAGTTTATTGCCATGCGTACCGAGGTGGAGTGAAAAGCATGCTATCCATTCAGCGGAATGACTCTCCATGATTACAATCAAATCTAGCACAGAGTAAACATACAAGACAAAATAAATAATGTTTCATGCAAGATAATGTCCAGTAGTCCGATTATAGATAGTCCAGGGGTCTCTAGTGGGGTAGATGGTAGCTCAGGACAACTCTCTAGATGGTGATAGGATGGTTAAGTTGCCTGATAACAGCTGGGAAGAAACTGTTCCTAAATCTGGAGGTGTGTGTATTTACACTTCTGTATCTCTTGCCTGACGGGGGAAGGGAACAGAGGAAGTGGATTGGGTGAGACTCATCCTGATTATGCTGGTGGCCTTGCCAAGGCAGCATAAAGTGTAGATAGAGTCAATGGAAGGGAGTTTGGTTTGTATGCTGGTCTGGGCTGCTTCCACAATTCTCTACAAATTCTTACGGTCTTGGATGGAGCTATTCCCAAACTATGCATCCTGATAAAATGCTTTCTACAGATCATACGTAGAAGTTGGTGAGAGGTGTTAAGGGCATGGCAAACTTCCTAAGCCTTTTAAGGAAAGAGAAGTGTTGGTGTGCTTTCTTAGTCATTGCTTCAATATGACTGGTCCAGGACAAGTTGCTGGTGATATTTACTCCTAGGAACTTGTAGCTTCCGACTATCTCTACTTCTGTCGATGTATACCACGGTATGTGCACCACTTCGCTTCTTGAAGTCGATTACAATCTCCTTTGCTCTGCTGACATTGAGAGAAAGGTTGTTGGCTTGACACCAGGTCCCAAGAATTTCAATCTCCTTCCTGTACTCCGTCTCATCATTATTTGATAACTGGCCCACTACTGTGGTCTGCGAATTTGTAAATTGAGTTGTATTTGTATTTGACTGCACATTTGTTGGTGTATATGTAGTAAAGAAGGGGCTGAGTACGCATCCTTGCGGAGCATCTGTATTAATGATTATCGTAGTAAATTATTTGTCTTCAAAGCCTGGCCCAATTAATCACATCTTTAATCTCTCCTCAGTTTTTCACCAAATTGGGACTGAACTCACCTGGCTTCATTTTTATACAATTAACGGAAGAACAAATTGAATTAACTCCCCTTCCAGATTTTACAACATTAACTTTGTTTATTGCATGGCATTCCTCTGTCAACCACCATTTCCTAACCATTGGCTCCACCATTCTCCTAGCAATAGTCTAAGGCTGAACCTAGTTGATGTGACTTAGGTGACATATTTCATCCCATGACAGACTTCTGAGCTCTCGTCTGCAACACCACTAACACAGTCGACCTCCAGTTCTGTAAAACCAGCATACTTTGTCTTGTCTCAGCTGAGCTCCCTGTCTATCAATGCCTCAAAATTCTCAACTTTTTTTCAAATCAATCTTTTGTTTCACATATTTCCCATCATGTCCTCATTCAGCAATGTAACCTGCGGAGCTATTGCACTCCTGAAAAGCATAGTGCATAGGTCGATTTAAACATTTCGATTTTGCTCATTGACAAGGTGAGGGAATTAGAAAAGATAACGAAAGGCTGGTGTGAGGTAGCTGGATTCAAAGGGAATGAAAAATGACAGAGAAAGTGAAACATCTGAGCAAATGAAAAGTAGAAATACTTGGGGAAATGGAAGCATTAATGAAGGAATACTTACATGTAAATTATACCACAAAAGATCCAAGAACTCAATATGCACATTCATATAATAAGTTTCATTTCTTACAAGAAGTATGTATTTGTGCTAATTATCAGAATTTAGTTGGATGCAAGTCTACTACTGAAGTTGATGACTTTGTATTAGTGCAAGGTAGCATCTGCAGTTCTTTCTCAAACATTTTGTATTAGTGCAAGGTTTATTTGGCCAGCCATTATTAAACTTTGAAAAGTTAGCTACATGTGCATTGAAATACACCCTATTAACAACTTTGATTGCTACCATGAAGAAACTCTTAAAATAAAGTAATAATATATATTTTAAAATAATAATAATAATAATAATAATAATAATAATAATAATAATAATAACAATAATAATAATAATAATAATAATAATAATAATAATAATAATAATAATAATAATAATAATAATATAAGCTGATTTTTGTTTCTGACTGCAAGAATCATTTTGATTTATGACTGTATGATTCTCCACATCACCCTCTATGGAGGCAATTCAAAATACCTCTGACCACAATGAGATCTGTAACTAAATAATCTGCAATTTAAAAGCTTTGGTTTGGGCTGAGCCAGTTGGAATAGTTTGAAGCAGACAACTTCATGAGGCAAAGAAGCTAGCCAAAAAAGTTTAACGAAGCCCAACAAGCCAATAGATGTAAACTTCATGAGAGCTGAGACTAAACAGATTATATTTTCTTCTGTCAAGTACTGTAGCCATCAAAGTGCATTGGCTCATAGTTGTATTTTAATGAAAGATGCACAACAGTACAAGCCATAAAGTAGAAATACTTTAGTAAATGGAGTAAGAGAAAATTAAAACCAGTCCCTAAGCTTAATTGGAGTACGATCATCAGCTTGCTAAATGAGAGTTGTGAGAAGTACAGTTCTCATTTTGGCTTCAAAAATGTGAAGATGATCAAATATCTTTTGTGTATGAATGGACTGCAGATGTTGGTTTACACCAAAGATAGACACAAAATGTTGGAGTAACTCCACGGGTAGGCAGCATCACTGGAGAGAAGGAATGGATTACATTTCAGGTTGAGACCCTTCCTCTGAGTCTGAGGAAAGGGAGTCTAGAGATATGGAAGGGTAAAGGGGCTGCCCCACTGCAGCAAACTAATTGGCGAGTTTAGAAGAGTTTAGGAGAGTTTGAAAAAGTGTCATGTTGAAGACCTCCTAAGACTATGTAGAAGACCTCCTTCGACCTCCTTCGACTATGTTGAAGACTAGCTTCGGGAAAATCGGACACCAAATGGTGGAAAGTGAAGACGACCTCCTTCGATCTCCTTCGACCTCCCTTCAACTATGTTGAAGACTATCTACAACTACCTTCGACTACCTTAGATTACGTTGAATTCTCCCAATTTTGCTAGCCCTTGCTGTCTCCTCCCTTTCCATAACCCTCGAGCTGTCTCCTCCCATTCCCCCACCCTCGGGCTCCTCCTCCTCCCTTTTTCCTTCCTTCTCCCCCTCCCAATTCCCCATCAGTCTGAAGAAGGGTTTCGGCCCGAAACGTCGCCTATTTTCTTCGCTCCTTAGATGCTGCTGCACCCGCTGAGTTTCTCCAGAAATTTTGTGTACCTTAGATTACCTTCGACTACCCTCGATTACCTACAAATAACATGCCGACCTACTACGACCTACTTCGACTAAACCTACGAGTGAAAAAAATATAGATTTTTTCCATGGCGACCTTTTCAGCATGTTGAATAATACGCCGTGACCTAGCTGAGGCCTCAAGTACGTGGAGACTACTCTTGAGCATGATGGAGAGTTACAAAGACCTCATAGGACCTCATGTCAATCATGCTGCGAGTATGAGTTGAGGGCAAACTCTTCTAAACTCGCCAATTAAGTTGCCGCAGTGGGACAGCCCCTTAAGTTTACTTTTAGTATAGTTAATAGATACAGCACGGAAACAGGCCCTTCGGCCCACTGAGTCCGTGCCAACCAATGATCCCCATACATTAACACTACCCTACACACTAGGGATAATTTTACATTTATATCAAGCCAATTAACCAACAAACCTGCACGTCTTTGGAGTGCGGGAGGAAACCAGAGCACCCGTAGAAAACCCATGCAGGCCACAGGAAGAATGTACAAACTCCGTATGGGCAGCACTCGTAGTCAGGATCGAACCCAGGTCTCTGGCGCTGTAAGGCAGCAACTCTACTGCTGTACCAACGTGCCACCCTTAACAACAAATCAAAGCAGACACTGATCATGGAAATATAGAATGATTTATTGTTAGCTGAGGGGAAGTTGACAGCGAGGCATAAAATCAGTAACTCGGGTGGGAGAGGGATGGAGAGAGAGGGAAAGCAAGGGTTACTTGATGGCTTCTACTGTTAAATATCTTTTGAGCATCATACTGAAACCTTGTATAAACTCACTTCAGAAGAGCATGGTAAATCCCATGGCTCATGGCTTAAGGTAACTATATAGTGTAGTTCCCAGTACTGACCCAGAGTAACCTGGAGTTGTGTGATGGGCACTGCACTTCCTGAAATGACCTTACGTTAGATTCACTTAATGGGTATTCATAGTGGTATCCAGTGTGGATTGACTTGTCAATGGAAGTTCAAGTCAATATTATATCGGAGATTTATATTCTATTCCTTGCAAGGAAATGAGAGACTCAAAGGCTTGGAAGTTTTGCTGCTGGTATTGGTTCAATTACACCTTTTGGAGTGACTTTCAATGACTCCCTTAGAGGTACCTCAAACAGTTCTGGCAAAGTTTAGTAAGGGAGGCTCATTGTGTTCAGATCTCCAGCAAACCTTACCCACAGAAGAAGTATATTTTGTTGTAAGAAATATCTAAGGTAAGCTAGCTTGGTTTAAGGAGTCGGGCTGATAGTGGAGGACTGTTTTTCAGATTAGAGGCCTATGATCAGAGGTGTGTGCAGGGATCTGTGCTGAGTTCACGGTTGTTTGCCATCTACATTAATGATTTGTTGACAATGTATGTCGGTACATTTGCAGGTGACATCAAAATTGATGGTGTGGTGTGATGGTGTGGTGTAGGAAGAATATCTAAGTTTATAGAAAAATATGGATCAACTAGCAAAATAGGCCAAGGAGTGGCAAAACAAATTTGACTCAGACAACTGTGAGATGAGATGCAGGAAGGAAATGCTGATGCTGGTTTACATCAAAGATAGACACAAGATGCCGGACTAAGTCTTTGGGTCAGGCAGCAGCTATAGGTAAAAGGAATAGGTGACATTTCAGGTTGAGCCCCTTCTTCAGACTTCATCTTCAGATGATATATATTTTTAAATCAAACAAGGGAGGGACATACAGTAAGTTGTAGGGCCTAGGTGAGTGTTGCAAAGCAGAAAGTCGTAGGTGTTTAGGTAAACATTTCCCAGAAAATTGGGTCACAGGTAGACAGGGTGGTGCACAAGGCATTTGGCATATTTGTTTTCATCAGTAAGTGTATTGAGATCAGGATTTGGCATTGTTATGCTACTGTTATACAAAACACCACTGAGATCACATTTGGACTATTGTGTGCAGTTCTGGTCACCTGGCAATAAGCTGAAATAGTGTAAATGAATGTGATATTATACTTACTACAGTGAGTAAAGGTGGCGCTAACACCTGCTTTCATGGTCAGCCAAGGATTTTTAAATCAATTATTCCAAAGCATTTGTCAGTGGAAACATCATCTGTATAGATGGGCTTTTTCGTTCAGGTTTTTGACCTGCAAAGTTAACTGTTATTTCATTTCAACTGATGTCACCTGACCTGTTGAGTTTCACAGACGTTTCTTGTTTTTATTCCACATTGCCAAATTGGTCCACATTCTGCCCATTTTTGGTCATAAATTTTAACAATTTTCAGGCTTAGGTGTAGAACTTCAACAGTCCTCGTGTAATGTATTGATGAAGAGAGGACGGGAAGGTTGCGTGCAGCTCCAAGTTTTGGTGCTTACTGAATGTCTCCCTTTGACATGTCTCCCATTATTCTGTCCCCTTTGAGCATGAAATATTCGGAACTCTTTAAAAGAAACCGCATTCATATTTTTTATCTTATCAATTTATATTCTGTTGTTTGTAATCTTCAGATATTTCTCTTGCAAATATCCTCTAACTGCCGCCATCACCAGATTCCACAATAGCTTCTTCCCAGCAACCATTAAGGTCTTGAACACGACAAAAAACTAACTAAACAATAAACTACGAATTGTCTTTGGTTGCACTAAAGCTTTTTGTACTAGCATTGGAGATATAAATTTATATATTTTATTAACTTTTATACACTGCCTATGAATATTATGTTTGCAGGCCTGTTACGCTGCTGTAAGTAAGAATGTTCTTTGTCGGTACAGATCACTAACAATTGTGACTTGACTCTTGACTATTTAAACTACCCCTGATTTGAAACTCCTCTGGTCTGCTGATGCGCTGTAAAATGATTTGATTGCTGTTACTTCTCAGTGACCTTTTGTGAACATTTTCTTTTTAGCTCTGTGAAAATAGTTCCCATATGGTTTGAATGAAAAGGCACAAGCAAATCGATTCCACCATTAATCGATTTAAGACACAAAGGTTAGACAAAAGGTTTTGGAGCACAAAAGAAAAGCATTCATATTATCAAGCCTGTAGCTGATATAATTGATTTGTACTTCAACTCTATTCAACATTGACAATAAAGGATACTTTACTTTTTTTTTTTGGGTAGCACGTGCCTGAAATATGTTCTCAATAAAAATTCACCCATTTCAGACTTGAATGTTACAATTTATCCAGCATTCTATGCTCCATGGTGAAGCCAGTTCCGTCACAATAATAATAATAATAATAATAATAATAATAATAATAATAATAATAATACCATTTATTTGTCATTTGAACCTCACATGAAGTTCAAACGAAATTTAGTTTCTGCAGTCATACAAGAAAATAACCAAGACACACACCAACACAATTTACATAAACATCCATCACAGGGAATCTCCTCCTCACTGTGATAGAAGGCAAAGTATTGTCTCTCCCCTGCTCTCCATTCCTCTCCCGGTCAAAGTCAAAGCCCCCGGCGGGCGCTAGCAAGTCCCACGGCCACTTAAAGCCGCGCGGGGCGATGTAAGGCCCTGCTCCGGATCCCGACGTTGGAGCCCCCGGCAGGCGCTAGCAAGTCTGCGGCTATTTAAAGCCGCGCCGGGCGATGTAAGGCCCCACTCCAGGTCACTCTCAACTCCGCAATTCGAGCGGGAGAAGTCACCGTTGCCGGTGCCCCGCAAAGCGGTCTCCCACCGGGGACCCGCGAGCTCCCGGTGTCACCATCCACCAGAGTCGGGTCACCACAGCTCTCCACGCTCTGAAGCCAGCCAGCTCCATGATGGTAGGTCCGCAGCTCCGCAGGCTCCGTGACTTGAGCTGTCGGTCCGGTTGGAGGCCGCTCCACGGTGCTGGGCCCCAACGGCAACGGAGACCCGACAGTTAAAAGGTCGGGTCCCCGTACAGGGAAGAGATCTAAATGTTTCCACCACCCCCCCCCCCCCCCCCCCCCTACACATACACAGTCAAAACCCACCTCAACTATACCCTCAACAGGACAATAAAATAAAAAAAGACAGATGGACTACAGAGGCCGCTGCGACGTCGGTCGCGATGCCCACAGCTGGTATCCTGGTGCCATAGCAACAACCTAGAGCTCAATGCTCTTAAGACAGTGGAATTGATTGAAGACTTTAGGAGAGCACCCTCTCCCCTCACCCCACTCACCATCAACAACACCACAGTCACATCTGTGGAGTCTTTTAAGTTCCTGGGAACCATCATCTCCAAGGATCTTAAGTGGGGGGCTACCATCAACACCACAGTCAAAAAGGTACTACAGAGGATGTACTTCCTGCAGCAGCTGAGGAAGCACAATCTGCCACAGACAATGATGGTCCAATTCTACACGGCCATCGTAGAGTCTGTTCTCACCTTCTCCATCATGGTCTGGTTTGTCTCAGCCACCAAGCACAACATCCGGAGGCTGCAGCGAATCATCCGATCAGCAGAGAAGATTATTGGCTGTAACCTTCCCTCCATTGATGAACTGTACACTGCAAATGCCAGGAAGCGAGCCAGAGGATCATCTCTGACCCCTCTCACCCTGGCCACAAACTCTTTGAATCACTTCCCTCTGGCAGGCGACAATCCAGAGTCACCTGCCAGAGGGAAGTGGCCTCTGGCAGGCGACATGACATTGACATGGACATTGACAATCCGGTCAATGCTGTCACAGCCAGACATAAAAAGAGTTTTTATCCACGAGTAGTTGCTCTACGCAACAGCCAAAAATCTGTAGCCTCCCTTTGATCTGGTATTTTGTTGGTTCACATGCTTGATCAATGGTGTTTTATCGTTAATGTTTTATTATTATTAATGTTTAGTGTTTTCTGAGTCATTCGTAACTGTCACTGTATGTCATGTTGTTACTTGTGGGCGGAGCAACAAGGCAAATTCCTTGTATGTGAATACTTGGCCAATAAACTTACTTCCTTACTTACTTCAAGACTCTACCAGCCCATTCTGTGAAAGAAGTATTTGTTGATGTCCTTTCTAATTGCCATGGTTCAGATGTTACGTTTTTGCCTTTCTTTTTAGTTTAGTTTAGTTTAGTTTAGTTTAGTTTAGTTTAGTTTAGTTTAGTTTAGTTTAGTTTAGTTTAGATTAGAGATACAGGCCCTTCGGCCCACCGACTCCACGCTGACCAGCGATCCCCGCACATTAACACTATCCTACACACGCTAGGGACAATTTACATTTATATCAAGCCAATTAACCTACAAACCGTTGTGTCTTTGGAGTGGGGGGGGAAACCGAAGATCTCTGAGAAAACCCACGCAGTTCAAGGTGAGAACGTATGAACTCCTTATAGACGGCACCTGTAGTCAGGATTGAACCTGAGTCTCTGGCTCTTTAAGGTGCGACTCTACCACTGTGCCACTATGCTGCCCTAGTTTGGATTCACCCCAGTAAAAGTCTTATTCAGTGCAAAACATCTTGATTAGTTCACCTGCCATCTTCTAAAACTTAACATAAAAAAACTATGTTTATGCAACTAAAATTTAACTCTGCAGTCCCCACTAAGGATATTGTCCTTATCTCCCAACCCACCTCATTGCGGCCCTTGCACTTTTTTTATCTGCACTTTATAACAGTAATGCTATAATGCTGTAACACTTTACACAATCAAGCTATGATTCAGCAATCTGGTATTTTTCTCTTTGCATTACCTTTTCTACTTGCGAATGGCTTCATTATGCTCATGTATAGTATGATTTGACTGTATAACATGCAAACAAAATTTTCCTCTTTACATTGGTACACGTGATAAAACTGACTGGTGCCTTCTCACACAGTGGGAAACTTTGATTCTGCTGTGTGGGGATGTTTTGTGTTGAATTCTATAGTGTGTTGAGTCCTGTTTATTTTTATTGTATGGCTGTATGGGAATTCATTTCACTGTGCCATCTGGCACACGTGACAATTAAATTTATCTTGTATCTTGTATCTTGTATCTTGTATCTTGTATCTTGTATCTTGTATCTTGTATCTTGTATCTTGTAAAAAATAAACCAATGCCAGTTCTACAGATATCCATTGTCCTTCTGATAATGCTATGATGTAACATCTCCAATGCTATTATATGGATATATTATCAATATTATTAACTATTAATAATATATATATATATTAATAATAGCTGTAAAAAGATTGTCTTTTAGTTTAGATTAGTTTAGTTTATAGATACAGCGCGGAAACAGGCCCTTTGTCCAACCGAGTCCGCACCGACTAGCGATCCCTGCACTGGATTTATAGCAAGTCAATTAACCTACAAACCTGTACGGCTTTGGAGTGTGGGAGGAAACCAAAATTCACTGGGAAAACCCATGCAGGACACGGGGAGAATGTATAAACTCCATACAGACGGTACCTGTAGACAGGATCTAACCCGGGTCACTGGCGCTGTAAGCTCTGTAAGGCAGCAACCCTCCCGCACCACAATATAGCAAAGTTATTGGATTGCAACTCTAAGGAGTTGCTGCTTCTTTTGTGCAGAGCTCTATTTATACTTCATCTGGACCACGGAGTTCAGCTGCAATGGAAAATCTAGCAAAATCCTTGAAATTGACTTAACCAGCTAAAGTGACAAGTTTAATAATTTGTTAAAATTCATTCTTTATTCTTCTGTACCCCTGTGTTGATAAATATTAAATATACAAGTCTTATTGGGACAGTGTAACTTGGTAATTTTTCCACCCTACCATAAATCTTCCATTATAAACAATTAATATTGACTTAATAATCTCAGCCAATCTTATTGACAGTAAACGCAGAACAAGAAAGACTGGCAAATGTTGGACATTTAAAAAAAAAGCTGATGGTGCTGAGATCATTCCAATTATTGTGCTGATGGGATAGGATTCACCAGAACTTGAGAGATAAATGGTGTATGCTTTCTTGCTTCTAGTTCTTACGGTCTTAAGCAAGCCTTGGCATTAGCAGGCACTTGAAGTCAAGCCAGAACACTTCTGATGGGGGGAAAGAGGGATTTGGAGGGAGTGAGAGGAAGGGAAGGGGGGTGTAGATGGGTGGATGGAGGAAATGAAGTTGAGTTTGGAAGTATTCGGAATAGTGCTGGTCCTCTTGGAATGTGAGGGACACATTTTGGTCAGGAAAGGAAAAGAAAGGGGAGAGAGAGGGAGAGGGTGACTGGACAATGAAGAGGTAGGAAGTGTGAGTAGGAGGAGGAAGGAGGGAATTTAGAGGAAGGCAGAGAGTGAGGAAGGGCAGTATGGCGTGGAAGAGGGACAGAGGAAAGGTGGGGGAGAGAGGGAGGAGAGATGAAGATAGCAAGTGGAGAGGGATGTGGAGAATAAAGAGACAGAATAAGAGAAGGGAAGTGGGTGAGTGGGAGGTGGAGATAAGAAGACAGATAGGCAGAGATAGGGTGGGAGGAACAATGGGAAGAGGGAGAGATTGTGAATGGGGTAGAGGAAGATGAAGAGGAGGAGGAGAGGAGGAAAGGGGAAGAGGACAAGAGGAACTGGAAGGAAGTGAGAGAAAGGGATTTGAATGGGAGGACAGATAAAAATAGAGTAGGTTAATCACTAGTTCCATATTGAGAAACCTTCCCAAATTTAAATACAAAATTGTCTCCTCTGCATTATATCATTATATTATACTTCACCCTCAATATAATTTTCCTGAGCTGCAAACAACAGACCCACTTGTCCTCAGAGTTGCAATGGCAGAGATTTGTGCCAGAGCAATCCTCTCAGCAGGGACTTCCAGGAATGTGTGGGGTCCTTTCTGCTGCAGATCAATTCATGCCCACAATAACAATAACTTGGCAGCAAATCACATTCATAGCAACTAGCAAACCCCATGGTTAGAAGTTTGATTTTATTCAATGAATTTGCAAAGATGGTTGGTACAGAAGTGAAAGAAAAATCCTCTTATCCTAGCAATGCTCTTACAGTAACAGTCAGCATGGAAACAGGCCCTTCAGCCCAATTTGCCCACACGGACTAACATGTCCCATCTACACTATTCCCACCTGCCTACCTATGGCATATAACTCTCGAAACCCATTTTATCCATGTATCTGTCTAAATGTTTCTTAAACGTTGCAATAGTACCTGCCTCAACTATTTCCTCCAGCAGCTTGTTCCATACACTTGCCACCCTTTGTGTAAAAAGGTCACCCCTCAGGTTCCGATTAAACCTATTCCCCCTTACCTTAAACCTACGTACTCTGGTCCTTGATTCCACTTGGCAAGAGACTATGTATTTACCTGATCTATTACTCTCCTGACATTGTACATCTCTATAAGATCATCCCTCATTCTCCTGCGCTCCAAGGAATAGAGTCCTCGACTGTGCATCCTCTCCCCATATCTCAGACCCTCGAGTCCTGGCAACATCCTCACAAATCTTCCCTGCACTGTTTCTAGCTTGACAGCATCTTTCCTCTGACATGGTACCCAAAACTGAACACAATACTCTAAATATGGCCTTAACATCGTCTTATCTAACTGCAACATGACCTCCCAACCTCTATACTCTATTCTAGAATTGATCCCCTTGTAGTGGGGACTTCAGGAGTCCAGCTAAGAATGAGGCGAAAACGAGTTGTGTGATCGAAAAGGGTGTTAATTACTGCACTGCACTTCTTCCAACTCCAACCCCGTGACTGGGCATGACTCGACCTTAAATACCCCAGTTCGGACCCCATGACCTAACGCCTCCCACTCTGAGACGCTCAACTCCTCCCTCCTGAGCCGAGGGTTCGCTACCTGTGGCTAGCCACCAGGTACCGCCACACCCTAGTATTTGTGGATTATTGATTTGCAGCAGGTTCATTGTTTTGCAGCACAGCATAGAGCTAGTTGGACAATTGTGAATCTTCATGGTGCTTGATTCTTTTGCTTTTTTCTACTCCGTGACAGCCTCAGTCCAACTTGTCCATGCCAACCAAGATGCCCCATCTAAGCTAGCCTTGTTTGCTCATGTTTAGCTCACTTCCCGCTAAATCTTTCCTATCCATGGACCTTTCTAAATTATTTTAAATGTTGTTATGGTACCTGCCTCATCTACTTGCTCTGGCAGTTTGTTCCATATATCCACTACCCTCTGTATGAAAAAATTGCCTCAGGTTCTTATTAAATCTTTCCCCTCTTCCCTTAAACCTATGATCTCTTGTTCTCAATTCCTGTACTCTGGGAAAATTCTATTCCGATTATGATTTTATACAACTCTGTAAGATCACCCTCAGCCTCCTGCACTGCAAAGAATAAAGATCTTGCCTGACCAACCTCTCCCTGTATCTCTGGCCCTGGAGTCCTGGCAACATCCTCGTAAAACTTCTCTGCACCCTTTCCAGCTTAATGACAACTTTCCCACAGATGTCATTAAATTGGAACGTTTGAGTCAGAAAGACACACTGATGGTGACTTCAGATGCCGGTTAAGAGAAAATAATTTATCTACACCACTATCAGGTTATGAAGAGCATAAAGGGCCTGTGCCGCTTTCACGACCTAATTCATGACCTTTTTTACTCGTGGACATTTTTCATCATGCTAGATAAAATGCCCCGACCTACTTGATGCCACGAGTACCTACGACTAGCATCATGACCTACCTACAACCTACCTACGCCCTCCTACAACCTACCTATGCCCTCCTACGACCGTGCTGCGAGTATGAGTCAAGGACAAACTCGGCAGAGGTCGTGAATTAGGTTGTGAAAGTGGGACAGGCCCTTTAGCATGCAAAATAAGTAAACATATCTCTGTTAAAAAGGAGTTTGCAATCTGTTTCAGTTTTTTTGTGCTCATATATTTTATGTCTAGCTTTTTGTTGGAAGGATTTGCATTGGAAGTCAAAAGAAAGCTGACTACATAGGTCCAGATGTTTTCCAATTCATTTGATACAGGCCAGCAAATAGGTCCAAGGGTGGAGCAGATGAGGGGTGGCGTTACAATCTGTCCAGCCATTTTTGAATTCTGTGATAATGACAGCAGACATCATGGCTGCCAAGCTAATGTTTCTCCAAGCAAAACTATTATCTGTTGCCCAACAGTATATAGAAAACTAGTTTATGATACAACTTGGACTAATTGCATTTCGTTTAAATTGTGCTTACCAGACAGATGATTCATTTTTTTTCCCAATCTGAAATAGAAATCAAAGGAATTAAATTATGTCTGGTGGAACTATGTAGCAATTAGACCCCTTATGAAATAATCAACAGATGAATATGTATGAGTACATGAGATTTCACAACATGCTTACCGAGTGATTCACTTATGGCTGTGTTACCAATTGCCTGAGGGAGCTTATGGTTGACTCGTTTTTAAATGATTAAAACAAAATTTTAAAGGCAAGTGATCTTGACAGCAGTTGCCTCATTAATATAACTGATTGATGGAAATTGAATGTTAAACTGACAAAGCACAGCATTTTTATGTCAATAAACTAGTATTTTATGTCGAAGATTTAGATACGGACACTTTCGAGTTTTCAAAACACATTTTCCATTGTCCTCAAATGTCTTAACATTTGACATCACTTTTGATACTTTGAATTTGTAAATTGTTTTATTGTAATAATTAACTGTGTTATGAGCACTATGCATGTACCTCCACATGCATGCGTGTGTGTGTGTATATGTGTCCATGTCCATATTTGTGTACAGGTACATGTGCCCATCGAGATATAAAAGTGCATTTGGTTGTGTGACCTCTCACACCTCTGTGTGTGTGCCAGTTTTGTGTCTATGGATTGGGAGTGGATGATGAAGGCATGTGAATTTGATCATTTAAAAAGAAAATTTGGTTACTCTGGCTGACTTCCTTCTTCAAGTCAAATCCATTTATACTGCAACAGCAAATCCACAATAATTCTTAACTCTGAAAATCAAAATGTTTTACCCAACCAAGCAAGAACTAAATGCCTAAAGAAGACTGAATACTGCCTACTAAAGAACTGTGAATCAAACAATTTTCATGGAAATAAATATATTAGATAATTTGAAACATTTTTTTATTTTCTTAAACCCACGCTGTCGGTTTGAAAGATGACTCAAACCCTTCTGCTTTTAACCATGAATCATGTAAGTTCTGCCTCTTCAAATGTCTGCTGGAGTCCTTTTCATATTTTTATTGGGATCAGTTTCCACCTTTTTAGGTTCTGACAAATTTCTTGGTGAACGGTAAGGGATGGTTATATGTTATCTACATAACATCTCATCATCCCCTTATCATGTATCTACACACTGTAAATAGCTCGATTGTAATCATGTATTGTCTTTCTGCTGAATGGTTGGCATGCAACAAAAGCTTTTCCCTGTGCCTCGTTACACGTGACACTGAAACTAAAACTGAAACATCATCTTTCAAAGTATCAAGTTGAGATACACAGGCTGAATGTGTGAATCTTATGATAAAAGGTCAGTGGACCAGAAGGTGGCATTCAGTGATGTGTTTTCGCTGTGTATTTTAAACATTTTAAGGCCTTATTACAAACCACTAAAAGGAAGACTTTCATGTTGACTTGGCCAGGAAATGAGACGAGCAGCAGGAGACAAGGTGTAAGGATAATGGGCAGGCATTCAAATTGCTGGTTGTGACTGGTGGAGTCCCACCAGGACCTGCTTTGCGGCTGTAATTATTCATTGAATTTCACTTCGATGATGGAATAGAAAGTTGTGCATCCAAGTTTGCTGATGGCACTATGATGGATGGCATTGAAAACACTGTGAATAGTAACATTGAATTATGTGGAGATATTAATAGAGTGAAGGAATGGATAAAACTCTGGTAAGTGGATATATAACCATGGGAGAATATTAGATCATCTACTTTGGTTCTAAATAGAATAGAATAGAATACATTTGACTTGCCAAAATAATAGAAGCAATAGAGGTCTACATAAACCTGGGGATGCTTGCACATAGATCATTATAGAAAATACTCATCATCGCCAGGGAAAGAAATATAGGGCAAACTAATGGGATTAACTACTAACAAGTCACATGGACCTGATGTTCTGCATCCTGGGTGTTTAAAGGAGTGCATGCAAAGGTACTGAATACATTGGCAAGAATACTCCAAAATTTCATGGATTGTGCAGAGGTCTGAGAGGACTGGGTAACTGCAGTAGTAACACTATTATTCTAAGAAGGAGGACGACAGAAAAATGGAAACTTTTCATTTCAGGAAACAAACTGGTAAATCTCTTCTACATTCCCTGTTGCTACCACATCCTTCTACAGTCATTAGAATTTATACTTTAGAGATACAGCATGGAAATAGGCCCTTTGACCCACTGACCAGTGATCATTCCACTATCCTACACACCAGGGACAATTTAACAATTTTACCAAAACCATTTAACCTATAAGCCTTTGGAATGTAGGAGGAAACCTGAGCACCTGGAGAAAACACACGCGGTCACAGGAAGAATGTACAAACTCCGTACAGATAGCACCCACAGTCAGGATTGAACCCAGGTCTCTGGCTCTGTAAGGCAGCCACTCTACCATTGTGCCACCCCAGAACAGTATGGTGACAAATCTGTGCGCAGTATCCTGAGCACGACCTAACCAATGTTTTGTATATCAATTTGATTCTGAGAGATCTTGACAGGAATACTGAGAGGATGGTTCCCCTCATGATGAAATTTAGAGCTGTTTGGGTATGTTTCATATTAACGAGTTTTAATTGAACAGAAAAAGGATCATTGACCTGAGACATTATCTATTTTTTTCCCTTTCCACAAATGCTGCCAGACTGGCTGAATGTGTTCAGCATATTTTGTTTTTGTTTCAGATTTCTAGCATGCATTTTATCTTTTTATTTTCCTTGTCTCCTGAGTCATGGGAACCATTCTCCCTGTATCCACCCTGCCAAACCCTGTAAGACTAAAGTGAGGAGATATTTATTCTCTGAGAGGGTCATACATCTTTGCAATTCTCCACCTGCCATGAGATATGGATGCTAAGTGAGGTCTCCTGGACAACAGGGAAACAGTTGGGAAAATTGAGCCATAATATTGAATTGCAGAACATGCTCATATTGTTCAATACTCTATTCTCCTTAGTTCTTAAATTCTTATGTTGCTAGAATTCAAAAAGTGATCAATGATTTTTGAGACTCCAAGATTTTAAAAGAGGATAAATGAGGGGTGATCTTACAGAGGTGTATACAATCATGAGGGGAGTAGATAGGGTAGATGCATAACAACATTTAAAATACATTTGGACAGGCACATGGATAGGAAAGGTTTAGATAGATGTCAGTCAAATGTGGGCGTGGGTCTAGTGTAAAAAAGGCATGTTGGTTGGTATGGGCAAGTTGGGCCGAAGGGCTGTTTCCATGCTATATGACTCCATAAATCATATCTTGTGGCACAGGTTAATTAAGGCCAATCGGTTAACATGGATTTATTAAGACAAGATCATGTTCCATTAACTTGCTTGTTTTCCCCCCAAGATGCAATTGGAGTCCCATCAGAACATTCTTGGAATAAAATGTTTATTTTTTATCAAATCCATTTTTAGGAGCTGTGGGAATTTGGGAATTTCATGCTATGAGGATTGTAAAGATATAATGCTTTCAGCATTATAAATATTTAGAATACCACTGCCTTAACATGTTAATGTTAAAAGTTTCTGAACTTGCATAACCTCAGTAGATTATTTCATCATAACGCAGTTGAAAAACTGATGGAACTAGTTATAACAAACAAAACCGTGGCCTGTTTTCTCCTGGTTGTAACAAATCACAAAATCAGAGAAATGTATGGCGCAGAATAATATCATTGTGCCTTAAATCAACTTTGTGAGAGGGGTATCCAGGTGATTGATCTCTGCTGCCTTTTCACATAAGCACTGTAGGAATATTTTCATCATGCTGGAGCAAAAGCTATCTCTCTCTCTATCTCTCTCTATATCAATCTTTCTATCTCTTTCTATATCTATCTCTCTATCTATCTAGGGGAGTGTGCTGGGGATGAGGGGGAATGGAGGATGATAGGGGTAGGAAGGGCAATAGCAAGGTAATGGAGGAGGGGAGGGGGAACAGAGGAGGGGAGGGAGGGGTTGTGGGAGGAAGCAGAGGAGGGTGGGGAGAGAGAGGATAATGGAGAT